>NW_022437009.1:2906018-2927874 GCF_009761245.1 Sapajus apella | reverse complement strand
CACCTTAACTGTTCCCTGGAGGAGGCCACAATTCCACCTTAACTGTTTCCTGGAGGAGGCCCACTTTTCTCCCTTTCCCTACTTCGCTCCTCCTGACTGTGCACATGTTCTCTGTTCCGAGTAGGATGCAAGGGCTGGGGAGAAAGGTTGAGTGTGGGGTTAATTTGGCTCTGAGACACATCACCACAGGCCAGGGATGATGTCCCAGCCTACCTGATGAGATGGGCTCTCCAGCCTGCTTCTGGCTCCAGGTGTGTGCTTTTTCAAAGCTGCACATCAACAGAAAGGACAATGATGGAGGATAGCGTGTTGTTCCCAAATATTTGCTGTCCCTTCTCAAGGGAGGATTGTACTTTGCTACCCCATTGACAACAGGATTGCTCATGTAACTTGCTTTAGCCAGTGAAATATGAATGGGAGGGACATGGGCTACCTCCGAGAGGAGACTGTGAGAGGCAGTGCACGCTCGATTGTGCCTTCTCTCCCTTTGGGCAAGACTGGTAATGTTCTAGATGGAGGTAGTCCACCAGCCTGGGGCCTGGAGGAAGGTTTATGTGGAACAGAGCTTATCCAAACCATGAGGGACTCTACACACAGCAGCGCAATCAATTTGAGCTGTTAAGAGCCACTGAGATTTAAAAGTTGTTTGTGATTCATCAGAACTTTGCCAATCCTGAATGAAAAAATGACTTTCCCAAACAGAGGTGAACTATGCTTTAGCTAAGAATATATATGTGGCATGAACACAAAGGTGAATTCTAAATGGATTAAACTTTATATGTGATAAGTGAAGCCATAAAAGTACTAGAAGAAAATAGGAATTACCTTTATAAGCTGAGAGTGGGGAAGGGCTTTCTAACTATTATTCAAAACTCAGAACCTGTGAAGGAAAAGATTGCATTACAAACCGCATTACATAAAAATTTAATACTTGATAGAAAAATAAACCAACGCCACTATTGCCAAGAAAAGAAGTAAAAAACCCAGGCAAATCTCATAAGTGTGGTAGATTGTTTGCAAAAATGTCACAAAATTCCTCCCTTCTATTCACACTCTTTTTTTTTTTTTTTAAAGATGGGGTTTCACCGTGATGGCCAGGCTGGTCTTGAACTGCTGACCTCAGGTGATCCACCCATCTTGGCCTCCCAAAGTGCTAGGATTACAGGCGTGAGCCACCGCGCCTGGCCTATTCACACTCTTAAGTATTCCCTTCCCATCCTAACTCTAGCCTTGCCATGTTACTTGCTTCAGTCACTGGGACGATAACAAATGCAATACAAGCAGGGCCTTAAAGCCCGTGGACATTGGTGCTTGCGCTATTGCAGCTTCCTGGAACCTGTGATCAACATACGAATACAGATGAACTGTCTCCATTGAACCCAAACTATGGAATCTTGAGCAAACAAGTGATTGTTGCTTCAAGCCAAACAATTCTGGGATGGTTTGTACGCAAAAAAAAATAACTAACGTTAGGAGCAAAATCAAAATGAGAAAGTTATTTGCAACTGACCGCAAACAAAGGGCCTATGTTTCTAATACACATTTTTCCATATGTAAATTTCCCTCTTATGAAATATGAGAGCTCAACAACTCAGTAGAAAAATGGGCAGATTATGAACATACAGTTCACAAAGAAAATACAAACAGTTGTTTAAATATATGCACACACGCTCAATCTCATTCATTGTATGATAAATTCAGATCGAAACTCCACCAAGACACAATTTTCACCTGTCAGATTGGAAAAATACAACGGTTCAGTAACACGCTGAGCTGGCAAAGACATGAGGAAACAGGCACTCTCCCACCCTGCCAGTGGGGGTAATACCTGATAGAGGACAATCTGGCCACAGCTATGAAAATTACAAATGCACAGATTGCTTCATCTAGTAGCTGTACTTCCAGGAACTTACCCTACAGTGTACTCGTATACAAAGTGACATATGCACAAGGTTATTCAATGCAGTATTGTTTGTAATAGCGAAAGATTAGCAATGACCTAAATGCCCCTCAGCAGGAGATTGCATGGTTTGTAGAGTATTGTCACAAACACTCCTCAACAGAGAGAGCCTCCCAATAATCCTTGGGTAGGTAGAGGTGGGGTACAGTCATATAATGGAATACTATGCAACTGTGAAAAAATATGGAAGCTATAAGTTACTGATATGGAAAAATACCCAAGATGTGTTGGTAAAAAATGATGTAAATTGCAGAAGTGCGCACACACACACACACACACACATAATACACACACACACACTCATACACACACACTTATGTATATATATATACACACTCATACACATACACACATATATACACACACACATATATACACACTCATACACACACACATATATATACACACACACTCATACACACACACTTATATATATACACACTCATACACACACACGCTTATACATATATACACACACTCATACACACACACACGCACACACACACACATTTGGATTTGCTTCTATATGCATAAAGAGACCAGAAAAGAATACACAGGAAACTAGTATAGGACTCACAGATTACTCATAGGATGCGGCAGTACAGGGCACATAATGAACAGAAGTGGGAGGGAGACTTTTCATCATGTAGCTTTTTGTATTTTTTATTTTTGAAACTTGTATTATCTATTCAAAAATATAAATAATAAAATTAAATATTTAGGAAAGAAAGTGGATGTAAAAAGTTGACCACAGACCATAAAGAAGCTGAGGCTCAGGTAGGTTAAGTGGTCCAGCCACTCAGTGGCAGGGTCAGCTTCTGAACTCAGGTCTGTCTGACCCTAAAGTCAGGAACTTGGGAAAGTCAAGGCTTCTCTAAACCTCAGATTTCCCAACTTTAAAATGGGAATCACAGTCACACCACCTCTACCTACCCACAGGATTATTGGGAGGCTCTCTCTGATCAGGTGTGTTTGTGAGAGTGCTTTGCAAGCCGTGTGGGGCTCTACCCACAGAAGCTCCATCAATTTCCACATAGTACATGACGTACAACCATTTCTCTGATCTCACTATTCCCAGCATGAAGGGCTAGGTACTGTACATACATTATAATTTGAGCGAATCCTCTTGCTAACTATGGAAACGAAACATTTTATTCCCATTTTAGAGATGAGGAAATTGAGGCTCAGAAAGGTTTACTAATTTAGCTAGTGTGTGATACAAGTGGGATTTGAGTCCAAGTTTGTTTGATGCTGATGCACTTGTCTCTCAGTTATTGGAGGGGGTTATCCTACTTAGTCCTCAGAGTAGGTTCCTTGATGCCTAATGGGCACAGAAATTCATTCCCATTTGTAGACTTGCTCATGCAATGCTTCCAGTGGATGGCCTCCTTTTCTTTCTTTCTTTCTTTCTTTTTTTTTTTTTTTTTGGAGAGGGAG
This sequence comes from Sapajus apella, assembly GCF_009761245.1. Taxonomy (NCBI): domain Eukaryota; kingdom Metazoa; phylum Chordata; class Mammalia; order Primates; family Cebidae; genus Sapajus; species Sapajus apella. The sequence goes on along the minus strand of NW_022437009.1, from coordinate 2,924,477 downwards.
TCACTCTGTCTCCCAAGCTGGAGTGCAGTGGCACAATCTCAGCTCATTCCAACTTTCGCCTCCCAGGTTCAAGTGATTCTCCTGCCTCAGTCTCCCAAGTAGCTGGGATTACAGGCACCCACCACCATGCCCAGCTAATTTTGTATTTTTAGTAGAGACGGGGTTTCACCATGTTGGCCAGGCTGGGCTTGAACTCCTGACCTCTGCCTGCCTCAGCCTTTCAAAGTGCTGGGATTACAGGCGTGAGCCACCGCCTCCGGCCTGGCCTCCTTTCCTCCTCTCTCCCTTCCCAAATGTTGCCCATCCTTGCAGATCCATATCAAACCCAACTTGTTGTTTGCAGACTTTCATGACCACACCTTAGCAGTGACTTCCTTCTTCATTATCCTTTTGTGCGTATATGCCTATGTCCCTAAATAATATTTACCTCTTTATAGTGAGAAACTTTATTCATCTTTGTAAATAAAATAAGGTCTATAAAAGGCCTACCTCGGAGCTTGGTACCTAGAAAACAACACTGAACAAATGGTGGTTCTGTGGGTCTCCCTTACCGCCCCTAACATAATGCTTTGGGCCAGGTTCCTGCTCCACAAATGGTTGCTGATTAAAAGCATAGCTGTCTTCAGTGACCGCGGGACACACAATAGAGAGGGAAAACCTAGTGTGGGGAGGCAAACATCCAGGTAAAAAACTGACAATTAAGAATTCAGAATGCTGGCCCAATATAATCACTTCCAGAACTTGTGGTCCTACTAGAAAATCAGGTTGCCCCACTGTGCTGTGACCTCCTATAACGAGAGACGTACCCAGCTCCCAGGTGGCAGTCTCAGACACAGACGACTAAGGCCACATCCCCCCAATCTAAATAATTGATGATGGGTGTGGTCCAATGACTGTGGAAAGACCCCAGTGAATTCAGATTGATAGACTTATTGTAGAAGATTTACTGTGTGTCAGAGATGCTCATATACGCTGTCTAATTTAATCTTTCCAACAAGCCGCGAAATCAGAATGCTTATCCCTGTCTAATAGACTAGAGACCTTGGCATCAATCATGCCATGACCCGTCAATCATCTATGCAGCATGTTCCAAGCACCTCGGGAGGTACAACTATAAGATCCAATTGCTGTTCTTGGGAAGCTTCAGTTTAGTCAGAAAGTGACTTATACACGTAAAAACAAAATGACAGTCGTGAAATCAGTCACATGGCAGATCAAAAGGCTCTCAGGTTGGAAGGAAGGAGGAGAGGGAGAGAGAGAGAAAAATGAGGGAGATTAAAGGGAGGGAAGGGGCTAGAATGGGAGCTCGGCAGAAGAATCTGCCACCCCAAACATTTATGAGGGTTGCAAAAGTGGGATGAAGCCCAAACATTTTTATTGCTCTCATAGTCCCTGGATTGGTGGCAGCATAAGAATCTTTGGTAAATGTGGGTAGTTTCGGTGACTTCCTTTCTTCTCCTTTCCTCCCTTTCACTGGTCATCACAGCCAGCTTTTTTTTTTTTTTTTTTTTTTTTTTTTTTGAGACAGAGTTTCGCTCTTGTTACCCAGGCTGGAGTGCAATGGCACGATCTCGGCTCACCGCAACCTCCGCCTCCTGGGTTCAGGCAATTCTCTTGCCTCAGCCTCCTGAGTAGCTGGGATTACAGGCACGTGCCACCATGCCCAGCTAATTTTTTGTATTTTTAGTAGAGACGGGGTTTCACCGTGTTGACCAGGATGGTCTCGATCTCTTGACCTCGTGATCCACCCGCCTCGGCCTCCCAAAGTGCTGGGATTACAGGCTTGAGCCACCGCGCCCGGCCTTCACAGCCAGCTTTTACTTCAATTTGTCTTTCATCGTTATACCTCTTTCCCCAAGCCCCGCCCCTCACCCCATAACTCCCTTTTTACCAAAACCAAAAGCAAACCAAAGCAGACGACCGCACATCTCAGCCTCATGGGATGTTCTTGGCTCGTGGTCTTCTGGGGTGGAGCCATCAGTGTCGCTGGGTCTGAAACAGAAGAGGGTTGGCAGCAGTCGGACCTGTTGAATCTGTGTCCAACCACTCCACCCAAGGGGCGTTCGAGCGGCAATGGGTAGAGGGGATGTGGGAGACGAACCAGCATCTTGTTATCCTAGGCAGCACCACAGCTTCTGTCGCTTGCTCTCAGCCTGCTGGAGGAGTGAAGATCACGGATCATCACTGGGCAACAGAAGCTACGAACTCTCTCCCGAAGTACCTCGGAGGCTCCTTGACACACTCATTACCAAGTCCAGTATTCACACAGTGGCAGCCATGGCGATCAAATGCGTAAAGCAGATCACATCATGTGCTTCCTAACAGCCGTCCAATGGTTTCGTACTCCAGCAAAGCCGTCCTGGCCTATGAGGTCTGCAATCACCTGGTTCCTGTTACCATGTCATCACTGCAGCCTCTCCTCTCATCATCTGTGAAATGGGAACGAGCATGGTTGCTTTTAGGATGAAACAAGATGACATATATCACATACAGACACACACACCATCACCACCACCAGGCTATCGAGGTAGAATTTGAATAGTAAGAAGTGATTCCATTGAGCAGGCTTACAGTCACGTGGAGAATGATAGGATCAGACACCCAGCAGATGAGAAAGGGTCAAGTTAACGGCATGGTTCATCCACCTTTGAACAAGACGATTGACCAAAGGTCTGGCATAGAGAAGTCAGTAACAGAGAGGAAGGAAACTTGGGGCACTAACAAGTGACATGTTGAACTGCAGTCTCCAAACTGTGACCCATAAGGAGCAGCTGGTCTAAGATTTTTAGAGAAGCAAAACCATTTTTACTAATTGTCTAACTCTTAAGCTAGTGGCCCACTCGTATCTAATAAGCTCCATCACACAAGCACAACAGCTGAGTAACTGCTTGATATGGTTTGCGTCTTTGTGCCCACCCACATCTCATGCTGAATTGTAATCTGCAGTGCTGGAGGTGGCGCCTGGTGGAGGCGTTTGGATCGCAGGGGAGGATCCCTCATGGCTTGGTGCTGTCCTTGTGATAGTTCCAGGGAGATCAAGTCACTTAAAAATGTGTGGCCCCTGTCCTCATTCTCTCTTGCCTGCTCCTGCCTTTCCATGTGATGTGCCTGCCCCCTCTTTGCCTTCCACCTTGAGTAAAAGCTCCCTGAGGCCTCCCTAGAAGCCAAGCAGATGCCAGAGCCATGCTTCCTGTACTGTCTGCAGAACCAGGGGCCAATTAAACCTCTTCTCTTATTAATTATCCAGTCTCAGGTATTTCTTTCTAATAATGCAATAATGGCCTAACAGACTGCTTCTGCCTGGTCTGACGCCAGCTGGCTTTTACACATTCATGATGACATTTGAGACTTAGTGTAATTCTATAACGTTTCATCCTACCTGAGTTTCATCTTGAAACTGGGCGTTGTGGGGGATCCTGACAAACAGAATGATTGGTATCAACTGAGCATCTATATGTACTTGGTCCCTGCCAGAACTTGTAGGACAAGCATGGACCATTTGAATTCCTATAATTATGAATAAAAGATTCATGTGGTCCACACTCAGGTATCTGTGGTCATGTGGCTTGCTACTGAGAAAGCTGAATGTGCCTCTTCAATAGTTAAAAGCCATCACATTTGGAATAAATAATAAACATTTACCTGCTTCTATATTTCTCGAGGTCTGATAACATACTTTGAATAATTTTGAATGTGGGCTTGTTGTATCTTTCAGGCCTCATTTCTCACAATATCATTGCCCATCCAGGTTCTGATTCCAGGTGGGTCAAACCCTGCAGCAACTGCTGTTGAGTGAATTCACCCAGTGCTCACCTTGGTGCCTGGTCTGATCACAAGATATTCCACACATTCCAAGCTAAAGTCTGAGATCACTATTCAATAGTCAAAGGAATCTGTTTCCTTAAAAAATGCTGGGTGCCTCTCCAGTATGGGGAGTTGGGGAGAGACTGTTTTAGAAACACATTGGGAAGTTGCTACTCAGTTTGATTATGTTAGGCAAACAGAAATTAGTTAACTGGCAGGAAAACACAAAGCCAAGTTGGAACATTGAGCTGAAACCATGGTTTCAAGTGACTATTTGTCACTCTCTGAAATTACAGCCCCAGACTATTTCCTTCTTTCCATCACAGCCAAGACCGATGGCCTGCCAGGGCCTTGTAAATCATTCTCTTACTCCAACAATAAAGCCCACAGTTTATTTCTGGGCTTGCCGTCCGTGAGCTACAAGAAAGCACACTTCAAGCTGACTTCATTGCTGTCAGGCATCTTTGCAGTGGTTATGATTAGATGTGAGGGGCCACTTGACCTGCAGCTGGATTGGCTGGCCAGTGGCTCTCATTGCTATTTTTTTTTTTTTTTGAGACGGAGTTTCACTCTTGTTACCCAGGCTGGAGTGCAATGGCGCGATCTCGGCTCACCGCAACCTCCGCCTCCTGGGTTCAGGCAATTCTCCTGCCTCAGCCTCCTGAGTAGCTGGGATTACAGGCACGTGCCACCATGCCCAGCTAATTTTTTGTATTTTTAGTAGAGACGGGGTTTCACCATGTTGACCAGGATGGTCTCGATCTCTTGACCTCGTGATCCACCTGCCTCGGCCTCCCAAAGTGCTGGGATTACAGGCTTGAGCCACCGCGCCCGGCTCTCTCATTGCTGTTAATTAAAGAAGCAGGAAAGCAGGCATCATACAAGGACCCTGGCCAAAACTCTAGAGGGCTGTTTAAGGAACACAGGAACTATGTGTTTATGGTTGGATTTCACCTCAAACACTGATCTGCTGTGTGACTTTGAGGAAGTTCCTTCACCTTTCTGTGCCCAGTTTCTTCATCTGTAAGGTTACCCTAGTGATGAGCTTTATACCACATACTTGAGTCTAAACTTTTAAAACCAGGGGCCCGGCTAACACCCCACTGGTTTCTCTTCAGAAAGGTGTGGTATTTTCCGAGCAGATTACACTCCGCTTCCCAAATACAATGGACTGTTTTATAGTTTGGATGATTGGATTTACTGGCTCATTACAGGGCTAAAAATATAACAAGTGGCATAGTACTACAAATTACCCCCTGAGGGTGATTGTGTTGCCAGGCAAAGAGACAGCACTTTCCCCTTTCAGGATTTGACTTGAACGCACAGGTTGTACGGCATTTGAGGGATTCATATGTGGTCCAGCCTCGAACCTGTAAGCATCAGAGCATAGGAGGAGAGAGAACTGATGACACCAAGGCTTGGAATTTTCTACAACTGAGCCCTTGATCTACTACGTCTTTGCCTGCTGGCTGCCTCCCGTCCTCCTTTGCGTGAAAAAATCTTAGCTCCCTTTCAAGGCTTCGAAAGCCTCCCCCAGCCCTTCCTCCTCCTTCCCCTCACTGGAAGGGCTCTCCCTCCTCTTTCCCTTCCATAAGCACCCATTTGTGCTAGACATGTAAATTAGATCACACTGCTTTGTACCATAGATGTCTGTGCCTACATTTCATTCTCCTCCTTGAGGTCAGGGGCATCGTCCGTAATGTCAGATTTCTTGTAGTCCCCAGACAGGTCTCTGCTATAATAGGAAAATGGATAAACAAGAAAATGGAGGATTTTGGGCATGAAAATTCACTGACCTGGTTCTCCTTTTCTTTCTTTCTTGCATGTCATGAACCCTCACTGCATCCGCTCTGTTTTTAGATCTCATTGAGTTCACTGAGTTCATTTGTTCAATCCGCCACCTTATTGAGGGCTCTTATGGGCACTGTGATGTGCTATCCAGCTCCTGGGAGTGCTGCTGACAGCAAGCCCTCAGTCCTTATCACACCATACAATTGTCTAGCTAAAGAGAGCCCCCTCCTCCAAGGTCATAGCCCTTCCTAGGGCAACCTGCATGAATAACTGGCCTATGTGGGTTTATAAAGGTTCAGGCCTCATACCCCAATTTGGAACAACAATTTGGAAAGCCATCCCAACTTCAGAGCCTCCTATGAGATTGGCTGAGGCCTTCGTCAAGACTGCATCACAGCTCAACTCCTTCCGCTGCCCCGTCCTGTTTCCTCCTTTTCCCTTTTAACGCTGTTGATCCTCAGACCACTCCCTAATAGAAGTCATGCACATCAAACTCTATTTCAGAGTCTGCTTCCGAGGGAACCCAACCTATAACAAGTGGCTACCAATTACCAGGTACTATTCTAGCTTGTGGCTTAGAGTAGTGAATAAGACCAGGTACCTGCCCTCACAGAGCATACAATCTACTGAGAGAAGATAGATAATAAACAAATGCAAACATACTAATTTAAAGGAGCTGGTGATAAGAATAAGCTTGGAAAGTGACTTAGGAGCTGTATTAGTCCATTGTCACACTGCTAATAAAGACATACCTGAGAGTGGGTAATTTATTTTTTTTTCCCATTTATTCATTTTATTGCATTTTAGGTTTTGGGGTACATGTGAAGAACATGCAAGATTGTTGCATAGGTACACACGTGGCAGTGTGATTTGCTGCCTTCCTCCCCATCACCTACATCTGGCATTTCTCCCCATGCTATCTCTCCCCAACTCCCCACCCCCCACCGTCCCTCCCCTATTTCCCCCCAATAGACCCCAGTGTGTAGTGTTCCCCTCCCTGTGTCCATGTGTTCTCATTGTTCAACACCCGCCTATGAGTGAGAACATGTGGTGTTTGATCTTCTGCTCTTCTGTCAGTTTGCTGAGAATGATGGTTTCCAGGTTCATCCATGTCCCTACAAAGGACCCAAACTCATCGTTTTTGATGGCTGCATAATATTCCATGGTGTATATGTGCCACATTTTCCCTATCCAGTCTATCGTCGATGGGCATTTGGGTTGGTTCCAGGTCTTTGCTATGAGAGTGGGTAACTTATAAAGGAAAGAGGTTTAATTGACTCACAGTTCAGCATGGCTTGGGAGGTCACAGGGAGCTTACAATCATGGCAGAAGGGGAAGCAAACATGTCCTTCTCACATGGTGTCAGCAAGAAGTGCTGAATGAAAGGGGGAAAAGCCCCTTACAAGAACCATCAGATCTCAGCCGGGCGCAGTGGCTCACGCCTGTAATCCCAGCACTTTGGGAGGCCAAGGCAGGTGGATCACCTGAGGTCAAGAGTTCGAGACCAGCCTGGCCAACATGGTAAAAGCCCTTCTCTACTAAAAATACAAAAACTAGCTGAGCATGGTGGCAGGTGCCTGTAATCCCAGCTACTCAGGAGGCTGAGGCAGGAGAATCACTTGAACCTGGGAGGCAGAGGTTGCAGTGAGCCGAGATTGTGCCATTGCACTCCAGCCTGGGCAACAAGAGTGAAATTCCATCTCAAACAAAACAAAACATCAGGTCTTATAAGAACTCACTCACTATCACGAGAACAGCATGAGACAAACCACCCCATCATTCAGTTACCTCCCACTAGGTCCCTCCCATGACACATGGGAAGTATGAGAATTATGGGCACTTCTATTCAAGATGAGATTTGGGGGTGGACACAGCTGAACTGTATCAGGAGACAAGCAAGCATGTCATTTTTAATGAAGATGCAAAAGGGGCTTCACTGGTAAGTAACAATGCAAATAAAATGAAGGAGAAAGACATGAAGGTATCTCGGGAAAGAGTATTCCAGACAGCTGGAATAGCAACGTCAAAGACTACACCAAAGGAACAGCAAGGAGAGTGGTAGCAGTTGAGGACCCAGAGAGTGAGATCACGTAGGGCCTTGTGGGCCTTGTGTCAATGTTCTATTTGCTGTATTGGGTTGTGGGTTCACAGGTATTTATTGTATTATTTAAAACAATAAATAAATAAAATTTAGAAAGAGAGCCAAGCACTGACAAAAAACAATTGTGTCATCAACCAAAGATTATGATTCTATGCGCCTGAAATTTAAAAGAAGAGAGATGTCTATTGAAAATCCAAGAGGAGATGTTGAGTACATGAGTCTTGATTTCAGGGCCTGGAAGGGTGGCACGCCCTGCGCAGCTGGGAGGGTTAGGCTTAGACAGCAGCTGGGGCAAGCTGCTCGTGATGCGTGGGAAGGAGCCCTGTGGATAAGGTTGCACGTGGGCTGGTTGACCTTGTCGTGGGAGTGTGTGGATGTTCTCTTCAGATTACTTCTATTTTCACAGTGAAACAAGTAGTAGAGGTCTGAGGAAAGAGGACAGAATATGAAACGCCTCGCCGTCCACGTTCACCGCACATGCCACCTACCAGGCACCTGGGATAGCACAGAGATCCCTGTCCACGCAGAGTTCACACTCCAGTGAATCCACTAGAGAAACGTGCTCAGACCGCCAGGCAGCCCTCGGGACCCACTTGAGGTTAGAATCAAAGCTATGAATGAGAGCAGTCACATGACTGTGTGCTGGTCAGCTAAAGGGTTCTGATGTCCAACAGAGCAGTGTCGGGAGAAAATGAAGTAGGAAAAGGCACATTAAAAATAAAACTCATCTATTTAAAATAACTACCTAAAACTAAAGACACCCCAATTTTATGTTTGGGTCTATCTCCCACTCACATGGTTCTTTATAGCCCTATTCCCACCACTCTGGTTCGAGCTCTCTGTTCTTGGCTGAACTATTTCAACAGGCTCTTATTTCTCTTTCCATTATTTTCTCGAGGTAGGCCAGTCCCACAGAACTTGTTAGATTACTTTGCTGTAAGTATAACTGTCAATGTGTCATTCTCCCACTCAGAAACCTAAACAGCATCTCACTCCCTATAGGAGAAAGTCTGTCTAAACTTTTTATTTATTTATTTGAGACAAAGTCTCGCTCTGTCACCCAGGCTGGAGTGCAGTGGCACGATCTTGGCTTGCTGCAACCTCTGCCTCTGGATTCAAGCGATTCTCCTGCCTCAGCCTCCCGAGTAGCTGGTATTATAGGCACATGCCACCAGGCCCAGCTAATTTTTGTATTTTTAGTAGAGACAAGGTTTCCCCATGTTGGCTAGGCTGGTCTTGATCTCCTGACCATAGATGATCCGCCTGCCTTGGCTTCCCAAAGGGCTGGGATTACAGGTATGAGCTGCTGTACCCAGCCTTGTCTAAACTTATTTTTATTTTCAATGCTCGTTTCAATCTGGTTCCCAATTTACCCATGCTATTCTTGCATCCACACATTTGAATATCCTCCTCCATTCAAATGGATTACTCCATGGCCCTTTACCTTCACGTGCTCTCCTTTGGCACACAGCACTCTCTCTGCCTGTCTTAATGAACTTCTCCACAATTCGAGGATGTGCTCAAGAGACATCTCTCTTTCCACCCAAGGCTACAGCGAGCACTCACCCCTCAACTTCCATCCCAATGAATGCCCCTAATACCAATTGTTTATATCATTCCTTCAGTCTTCTTACATGCTACCTACATTTATTATGATCTTTTGTGTCCCTTTCAACCTCTACAGCTAAATGATAAGTCCTTAGCAAGCAGAAGCGACGCTTTAACTTCTCTGTCTGATCCTCAGCAATGACGCACTTGGAAAGTCCACCTTTCTTCAGCATTTAATTTTGTATGCTGACTCAGAGGCAAAAAAAAAAAAAAAAAAAGATTCCTTCAGGGAGCCCTCATGCCAACACCTCTGATTGGTGGTTCCAGTTACAGGAAGCTCACAAGAGGCCACCTCCCATTTGTTTTCACTCCATTAGGAAACGCTTTGTGTTAATTCAACATTTTGTCCTATGACCCATTAAGTAAAATGCTCTGTTGAAATCAATTTAATTAAAACCCTTGTGATTTTTGCAAGATTGCCGAAAATTTTAGCCTCTCTAGGCAGAAGCATGGCTTGAAAAATGCAGCATTTTCAGATATCTACATATCAGCCAGGAGCCCAGCAACTCAGCCTCGTGCAAAGTTGAAGTTCTGAGAAGTTCTTCCCACTTTGGTTGAGGTCACTTGGCTGGTAGACAGATTTTGTAAATGTAGCTTACTGTCAAAAAACTGTAGCACACCAAATACAGCCTCCCTTCTCCACACATACGCCCTCTCTTTCTTGCCTAAATAAATATAATAGCAACCTTGGTGAACCAGCGTAGTCCCAGCAATTACAGATAAAAACAGCAATTACCACTTCATAACATCTCAAGCTCTTGGTTCCCCAAATGAAAAGTCACCCTGTTTGAAGCTGAGTCTTTTCTGCACCCAGAACAGCCTTTGTGTTATTTTGTTCAGTAAAGATTTATTGAGGACTTACTACATCAAAGATAAATGGAGTTGAACTAAACATTACAAAGGAAAATACGGCCTGTGAGCTCTTAAGGGGTTTACAGGCTACTGATAGAAGGCAGGTAATACAAGGTTATTAAACTCAAGTTCAAGTGCTAGGAGAGATGTGTAAATTGGAAACAGTGGGAATAGAAGGAGGGATAACATGGGTGGAATGTAAAGGACAGTTCAAGAAAGTCTTCAGACAGGATGTCATAAAAGGCGCTCAGTTGATTGGTGGATCCTCATTAAGTTAAACATAAAATTACTGTACGATCTAGCAATTCCACTCCTTTGTATATACCACTCAAAATTGAAGCAGGTGCATACAAAAACTTGTACATATAATATCTTTATTTGTCTGTTTATTTTATTATTATTATATTTTGAGATGGAGTTTTGTTCTTGTTGCCCAGGCTGGAACGCAATGGCGTGATCTTGGCTCAGTGCATCCTCTACCTCCCAGGTTCAAGCAATTCTCCTGCCTCAGCCTCCCGAGTAACTGGGATTACAGGCATGTGCTACCATGGCTGGCTAATTTTGTATTTTTAGTAGAGACAGGGTTTCTCCATGTTGGTCAGGCTGGTCTTGAACTCCTGACCTCAAGTGATCTGTCTGCCTTGGCCTCCCAAAGTGCTGGGATTACAGGCATGAGCCACCGCGCCCAGCCTCGATAATATCTTTAAAAACAGGTGCAGTACTAGTCCAATGTGGTATTAGTTTTGCTGTCGTAAGTTTGCTAGAATAGATTGTTTGACCAATTAAATGTGATTACCCAGATATGACAATTTTCTGAAATTCAGGAAATTGTATTAAAATGGTAGTTAGTTGTGTCAAGAGAAAATATCTTTATAATATTTTATTTAAAGATAATCTTATAGGAACACAAACTTGGAATATGGCCTTATTTTATGAGGTACTTACAACTAATTTAATGGGCCAGTCTGGAAAAGATAAAATGTTATGCATGTGAACTACTTCTCCGAGATTCTCTCTGTTAAGTAATAATGGATGTTATTGACTGGAATGGGGTAAGCCTTTTGCAACCGTTATTTGCTGACCAAAATAGTTCAAAGGGACACAGATGAAAGGAAACACAAAGTTTACCTATGCTTAGAAACACTTACACAAAGGGCAGTCCACTGACTTATTGGTTAGAAAGTGGCCTCAGATTCTTTTGAAACACACTTCTTAAGTTATCACTTCAGCTTGGAAACACAACGTCCACTCCCATTTGTCCTAGGGCCTTGTTAAAGTAAGACATTGGTCAGAAATCCTTTATTTCCTTCTCAATTACCAGGATAGTTAAATTAGAACCTCTTTTCAAGGGAGTGTCTTAGCTCACTGATTAAAGGTCTTTAAAGCAGGCAAGAACATCGCTGCGGGGAGTGAGTCTCCTTGGCAGCACTGACCTATGAAAAACAACATCTGTAGCTTTACATTTCCTAGTGGCCACATTAAATGCCTTACAAGAAATGTGAAATTAATTTTAATTATGTATGACTTTACCCAATATGTTCAAAATAGTATCACTTTAACATGTAATCAACATGTACAGTATTAAAATCAGGTGAAAATATGGAAGAAAAAAGGGAGCGAGATGAAAGAGGAAAGGAAAGAAAGCGGAACATGGGAGAAAGTTCTTCTGCAATTTGCTAGGACAAAGATATATGTCCTGAGATACAAGCACCTTTTCCTCTTAACGAACACCGCTCTCATGGATCCAGATCTCCACAAATGTATAAGCACACTCCTCTATACATACACACATGTCCCATTGGAGAGTGTGAAGAATCATTTAGCTCTTAATTATGGTGCTGCTTCTAGGCATCAGACATTATTCAGCTGGTCTGGTTACCACCCTGGGTTCAAACTCCTTCTCTCCCTCACCGGCGTCAGCTCAGCCCTACCAAGGCCTATTCTCTATCCATCTTCCTCATCACCTCTGTAAACTGTTACCTTCTTGCCCCAAAACGGCAGCTTCCTCCATGTCCCTCATCTGGTTAGTAACATCACTGTCCACCCTGACCCCCAACAGTGTCTTAATTCTACCATCTAACGGCTTTTTCCAGTGCCTGCCTCCTGAGCTTAAATGCAGCACTGAGTCATCCAAACATTCGTTCAAAACATATTTGTTAAGTGCTTGCCATGCGCATCATGGTGCAAGGCATCAGCAACGTCAAGACACACAAGGCTCTGAAGTCCTCCTTTTTCCCCCTTTGCCTTCCATTCCATCCATCATCTTTATCTCTTAAATGTTCAATTGTTCCTTCTACCAAAACCCCAGAAATCGAGACATTTTTCTCACGTACCGCAGCGAATCCATCAGCAGTTGTGTGTTTCTGCCTTCAAAACCTGTGTCAGGATTGCCCACCTCTGACCATCTGCCCTCCTCCCATCCACAGCCCAGCCACTGTGATCTCCTCTGGGCACCAGCTCACTGACCTCCTGGCTGGTGGGCCTTCCACTCCACACTTACTTTCTACAGTCCACAGTAGACAAACTGGTCCTTTAAAAGGCAAGTCAGACCATGTGACTCTCCTCAGAGCTCTCCGTGAGGTCCCCAACACACCTAAGAATAAACTCCAAGACCTTTATCATGACCTACAAGGCCACAGCCAAAAGGCCTCCTTCCCTGCCCCAGCTCCTGCTGGCTCCTCTGCCTTCCTCGCCTGCTCCCTTCCCCAATACTCACCCTGCTGCAGCCTTCCTGGACCCGGCCTGGCCCTGCAGCAGTTCCCCAGACACAACCAGCTATTTCTCAGAATCGTTACACATCTCATTCCTCTGCCTGGAATGCTCTTCCTCCAGACCTTCTATGGCCGCCTCTTCTCAGGTTGCCACTCAAATGTCACTGCCTGAGAGAGGCTTCTCCTTGTTCAATCAAAAAGTGCTCTTCCACCCTCATTCTCCTTCCCACCGCCCCAACGTTGCCACGCCCCGTCTCTCTCAAGTTTTTATTCTGCTTTATTTTCTCCACGGCACTATTTAAAACCATATTATGGCCAGGCATGGTGGTTCACACCTGTAATCTCAGCAATTTGGGAGGCCAAGGTGGGTGGATCAGGAGGTCAGGAGATCAAGACCAGCCTGGCCAAGATGGGGAAACCCCATCTCTACTAAAAAGAAAAAAAAGAAAAAATTAGCTGGGTGTGGTGGTGCACACCTGTAATCCCAGATACTCGGGAGGCTGAGGCAGAAAACTTGAACCTGGGAGGCAGAGGTTGCAGTGAGCTGAGATAGTGCCACTGCACTCCAGCCTGGGCAACACAGTGACTCTGTCTCAGAAAAAAAAAAAAAAAAGTTATATATTTATTTGTTTGTCTATTGTGCATACTATTTTACATTAGAAGGGAGGCTCCAAGAAGTCACTACCTTGCTATCCCAGGACATAGAAAAGCCGGGGGGGGGGGTGGTGGGGGGGGGACACACAGTGGGAGCTCCAGTATGCAGATTCCCCTCCTCCCCCCACCTCCTGAGTGTAGGTGGTTCACAAAGGCTGTTCTTAGGAGCCTTTTGTTCTTCCTAGGCACTCTGGGTAACCTCTACTTCCATTGCAGTGTTTTTCTTTCTTTCTTTTTTTTTTTTTTGTTGAGACGGAGTTTCGCTCTTGTTACCCAGGCTGCAGTGCAATGGCGCGATCTCGGCTCACCGCAACCTCCGCCTCCTGGGTTCAGGCAATTCTCATGCCTCAGCCTCCCGAGTAGCTGGGACTACAGGCACGCGCCACCATGCCCAGCTGATTTTTTGTATCTTTAGTAGAGACGGGGTTTCACCGTGTTGACCACGTGATCCACCCGCCTCGGCCTCCCAAAGTACTGGGATTACAGGCTTGAGCCACAGCGCCTGGCCTTGCAGTGTTTTTCAAAGTGTGATTAGCCCAGCACCTGCATCCACATCTTCTGGGATGCTGCTTAAAAATACAGATTCCTGGCTGGGTGGGGTGGCTCACACCTGTAATTCCAGCACTTTAGGAGGCTGAAACGGGCGGATCACCTGAGGTCGGGAGTTTAAGACCAGCCTGACCAACATGGAGAAACCCTGTCTCTTAAAAAAAAAAAAAAAAGCAAAAACAAAAACAGATTCCTGGGCTCAACACTGAATCTGACAGAATCTTTCTCTCCACAGAATGGAACCTGAACCTTGCCATTAAATAAGCTCTCCAGGTAATTCTTATGCTTAATAAGCTAACCACTATTTTTAGATTTTAGTCATTACCTTCATTGATTGCCAGATCTGTGTTTCCACCTCTTGTTTCCAAAGGATCCCCAAGGTTTGTTGTTTCTGTTTCTGAAGCACTTCTCAAATCCGTGCGTTCATTCACATTTGCAGTCTCTTACCTGGCTCACAGCTTTATTTGAATCACTGCAATAGCCACCGAGTCAGTATCTGTTGTCTTTCTGGGCCACGCAGCTGCCCCTGTCATTTTCCTTTCTAAAGCCGCTGGTGGTTTTTCCGTTATCCCCCCTCAGGGTCCTGTTTGATCACCTGTCCTCCCTTTCTAATAGGAATCAGTTTACATGCCAATTCTTCTGGAAAATTCTCAGCTGAATGTGGTCCCGACCCCGACTTTGATGCCCAAAGAGCTCTGTCATCTCTTAAGGCATATATTCACTTTACCTTTAGTAGAGTTATTTATTTACCTGTCTTATTTCCTCAAATTCGTGTTCCGTGAGTTCAGGAAATGAGACTTATTCATACTCCAAAGCTCTTAGCCCAATAATTGGTACTCAATAAATGTTTGTTGAATGAATGCTTGAGCTCACGTTTGGTTCAAAACATACTTTATCATTCTGTGTTTTTTCTCTCCCAGTAGTTAAAAATGAAACTCACAAGATAGTAATTCAAAAAATTTAGTTCATTCATTTCTGCTAAAACACTGACAACTAAGCACTGACACCCATTTGTGATAATGATCAATTTAGACCTTGCAATGAGTTTCAAAAACAAATTTATCATAATCAAGGAACATAAAACCATTTACTAAGCATGACAAAGGACAAAAAAAACCTTTGAGTCCTCAATCATGGTCACAAAACAGGATTCAAAATGAATGCAAAGACAAGCAGCCCTTTGCGAATATTCAGTTTGTAATATAATTTAAATATAGCAAGGGGGAGAGTTGACACTGAAAACTCCACTTTTCAAGGTAACTTTTCCTTGTTCACAAGTTTGCAACAATTTTGCCTTCTCTTAGGCAGATACAAAGCTTGGGTGTATGGGGTGGATTTGACCACCTACCCCGATCTCTCTGCCCATAAACTGTCTTCACCACTGCAAGCCTGTCCCCACTGCTGGGCTGGGGGAGATGTGTCTACGGCTTTATAGCTGGGAGTGTGGATTTTTTTCCCAAGAAAAAGATGCTATAAATGAGCCTAAATATATCAAAATAAAAATTTTAAGTATCCTATTTATTTATTGAGATGGGGTCTTGCTATGTTGCCCAGGCAAGAGTACAGTGGCTATTCACAGGTGTGATTCCGCTATTGATCAGCACAAGAGTTTTGAATTACTCCGTTTTTAAACTGGGCTAGTTCACCCCTCCTTAGGCAACCTGATGGTCTCCCATTCCCCGGAAAGTCACTATATTGATGATGAATTTAATGCAGGCACCTGATCAGCACACGGCACTGCAGCCCAGGAGTAGGCTCAAGCGGCCCTCCTGCCTCAACCTCCCCAAGTAGCTGGGACTAGAGGCATGCACCACCATGTCCAACTTAATAATCTATTTTTAGTAGAGATGGGGTTTCACCATGTTGGCCAGGCTGATGATCTCAAACTCCTGATCTTGTGATCTGCCCGCCTCAGCCTCCTAAAGTGCTGGGATTACAGGTGTGAGCCACTGAGCTTGACCTCTCTCAATCTTAAAGTACAACTCAGGAGTAATTTTGTGGGCATGTGGAATTTGTATATATGCCTAAAATGCATTTTTGTGTTGTAGAGGGAACAAATAGAATCTTTTCCAGAGGACAATTAATGTAGTTTCCTGGCAGAGTGGGGGTTGGTTTACCCATGCACAGTTGAGTTGAGAGTAGGTCTGCAGATAAGCACCCCTCCATGAGAGAGAAGGCAGAAGAAAATTCCATGGGAAAAAGACATATCCGCCTGTTTGACAAACAAATGAAGTTTTGGGGGGAGGAGGAATGGAGAGCAGTGTTGAATGAACAGTTGTGCTGGCTCCCTGATCATTCATGGTCTTCATAAAAAGGGCATAGAACGCTGAAACACAAAACCAGCGTGGAGTTAGAAAGGTACTTGGACAAAATTTGTGGCACTCACACTGTGTCTCACTCGAAGTGGATCTGCACAAGCATTAAAGCTCTGAGCTCACACAGAATGGGAATGTTGCAATTCCATTTGTTTCTCTTTAGAAATAGTAACACCTCATCGTATATTTTTCATGAATCTTTAAGTCTTTGGGAAGACAGTACAACCTAGTGGTGAGAAGAGCAGGTGTCAGATTGCCAGGGTTCAAAACTTATCAGTTATGTTACTCTGAGAAAACAAACAAACAAAAACACCTTACGTGGGCAGGAATATATTCAAACGGTGAGTGTTAAGGTTAATTGAGACAATATATGTGAAACATGCAGCACATGATAGGTACTCAACAACTGCTAGCTATGAACAGCGACAGCGATAACAACAAGAAGTAATGCATGTAGAACCTGAGTTTGCAACGTGTTTTCTCGTGCGTGTTCTGGGGCGTAGCATTGTGCTGGGATCATACAGGTCTGAGTTTAGATACTGGTTCCCTTCTCACCAACTTTGCAAACATGGCCACGTTGGTCAACTTTTAAGCTGCAGTTTCTTCATCTGTAAGATGAGAGGGTAACAGCATGAAGCTGTCCTCACAGGGCTAACACGAGGACAGAAACAGTTAATTCTGGACAGAAATATAGTTATAATTAAGCATTAATCAGGCTGAACTTTCACTTTTTTGCAATCAAAATTCAGGGAGCACTAGATACTGACCACTTGCATTCCCGTTGTTCCTATAGATAGGGTTGCTAGTGTTAGCATCATAAGGCTTTTGTTTAAGATAGATAAAATATCTCACATTAGAATCATATAACTTTTGTTTAAGAATTGCTTAAGTAGGCCAGGCGCGGTGGCTCACGCCTATGATCCCAGCACTTTGGGAGGCTGAGGTGGGTGGATCACGAGGTTAGGAGTTCAAGACCATCCTGACCAACATGGTGAAACCTTGTCTCTACTAAAAATACAAAAAATTATCTGGGCATAGTGGCACATGCCTGTAATCCCAGCTACTCAGGAGACTGAGGCAGGAGAATTGCCTGAACCTGGAAGGCGGAGGTTGCAGTGAGCCAAGATTGTGCCACTGCACTCCAGCCTGGGCAACAGAGTGAGACTTCGTCTCAAAAAAAAAAAAAAAAAAAAAAAGAATTGCTTAAGCAGATCATGAATTCTGGTTGAACAGCTCATGCCAACCAGTTTGAAGACCCCCACAGAGGAACCCAGTCAGCATTGGAACACAGTTTCTTCATCTTCCTGCTCATGACGTCACCCTGTACTCTTCAACCAATCATCAATCTCCACACTTTGGCCCACCCCAAAACCCTTAAAAACTCTAGTCCCAGACTCCTCAGGGAGATGGATTTGAGGTTTCCTTCCATCTCCTCAGTCAGCAGTCCTACAATTAAACCTCTTTCTTTGCTGCAATCTGGCATCTTGGCATATTGACTTGCTACACATTGGGCAATGAACCTATTGTGTTTACAAGTATGTAAAGTATATCATTTATGTAACCATAATAAGCCTATTATGGTTACAAGTACATAAATTGTATAAAGCAGTTCTGAATGTTAAATTGAATAATGTATGTAAGTTGCTTACTATATAGTAAGTGTTCAACGAATATTAGCAATTGTCCATCATTCTGTTTATTCTCCTAAGAGGTCTGTCCTGAAGAGCCTAACACTCGGAGCTGGAAGCCTTCCAGAGCAGGACAGAGATCAAACTGTAGCACATGTGGAGCCCTTGCCTGAGAACATTTTCCAGTGATGACATAAGATGCCTCATGAATGGCTTGGTGCCGTCCTCACAGTAATGAGGGAGTTCTTACTCTACTAGGTCATGAGATCCGGTTGTTAGAAAGAGTCCGGGGCTTCCTGCCTCTCTTGCCATGTGATGTACCTGCTCCCACTTTGCCTTCTGCCGTGAGGAAACCTTACTGAGTCCCCACCAGAAGCTGAGCAAATGCCAATGCTATGCTTGTACAGCCTGCAGAAGTGTGAGCCAAATAAACCTCTTTTCTTTTC
>NW_022437009.1:2872963-2905918 GCF_009761245.1 Sapajus apella | reverse complement strand
AGTAGCTGGGACTACAGGCACGCAACACCACACCCAGCTAATTTTTGTATTTTTTAGTAGAGACGGGGTTTCACCATGTTGGCCAGGATGGTCTTGATCTCTTGATCTTGTGATCCACCTGCCTCAACTTCCCAAAGTGCTGGAATTACAGGCGTGAGTCACTGAGCCCGGCCATAAACCTCTTTTCTTTATAAATTATCCATTCTCAGGTGTTCCTTTAGAGCAATACAAAACAGGCTGACACAGAAAGAGTCTCAGGAAATGAGCTGGAGGCTTCCAGAAGACACACCCTGTACCTGAGCCAAAAATGCAGATTCAAGTCCCAGAGGCCTTAAACCCAGTAACCCTTTCCCTCGGAGGACGGGCTCCGTTTGAATCTGGCACAGTGACACAGACATTCTGTCACTTCCCTAAATGAGAACACTAAGTAGGCATTCTCTACTGGTCTCCCTTCTCACTGTCAGGAATGAAAGCGAGTAGGGAACTTACAATGGACCTTGATGTGCCCAGAGAGCTCTTGGCTGTCCTCAGAGCTCTGCTGTCCATGCCCTAAATTAAAGAAAATACAGGGAGTCACAGAGGTGGGGCCAGCTCAGATCTCTTGGATCGGCACCCATGACGCTATAGGATGCATGATTCAGCTCTGGGGTCTCCTGCTAAATCAGAGACAATGGTCTCCTTACAGGCACATGTAGCATTTGCAGCAAGAGACATAAAAGAACTACATTCTGTTTCTGTTGATTCTATCCTCCATTCCCCCTATTCATTTTCTCTTTCTCCCTCCAGTTACCTCTGAAATTGCACTTACTCAGACTCTACCTTCTTCCTTGTGAACCCTTAATAACTGAGACAGGTCTCAGTGAATTTAGGAAGTTAATTTTGCCAAAGTGAAGTGTGTGCACCTGTGACACAGCCTCAGGAGGTCCTGACAATATGTGCCCCAGGTGGTTGGGACACAGCTTGGTTTCATACATTTTAGGAAGACATGATACATCAATCAATATATGTACGATGCATGGTGATTCCATATGGAAAGGCGGGACAAGTAGGGAGGGGACTTCCTGATTATAGGTACATGAAGACAAAGGTTTATCCTTTTGAGTTTCTGATCAGCCTTTCCAAAGGAAGCAAACAGCTATGCATTTATCTCACTGAGCAGAGGGATGACTTTGAATTGAATGGGAGGCAGGTTTGCCCTAAGCAGTTCCCAGCCTGACTTTTCTCTTTAGCTTAGTGATTTGGGGGTCCCAATATTTATTTCCCTTTCACATCCTCTATGCAGATATCTACTCACTCTGCTCTGTTACTGAGTTTTATATATGCATGATTGTCAATGAGTGTCTATGCATGCCTACATACAGTGCTCGCTGCAGTGTGCATGTCAACGTGTGTATTGGTGTGACACAGATATGTCGGGTCAGGGACTTAAGCCAAAATCATGAAGCTAAATCCTAAAGAAAACATACTGGTTTGCTGGTCTAAGGTAAATCTAGAAGTTAAGCTTACCTTGAACCAAAGCTTAGGAAAAAAGGCGGGGCTTAATTTGATTTAAGACAAAGAATATTTTTTTTTTAATTAATTTTAAAAAAGTGGATACAATGTTTATATGATTCAAAATTAAATAAACTTATATACATACATTTCTTTTTTTCACCCCTGTCCTGCATACCAGATGCAGATCCCACTTCATCTCTGCAAACCAGTGGACTGTCAATGTTTTCCTTGAATTCTTCTAGAGATTTTACATTAGTATACAAGCAAATACAAATTTACAATTCAATCTCTTCCTTTCAAACAAATTAGAAAACTATGCATATTCTTCTGCATCTTATTTTTTTCCACTTTATAATTCACCTTGGCAATCTTTCAATATCAGTTCATAAAAAGCACCCTCATTCCCTTTCTATTAATACAACTACACAATATTCCATTATATGGATATACCATAATATATTTGATAAATCCCCTATTGGTGGACATTTAGGTTCTTGTCAAATTTCTTGCTACAGTAACCAGTATTTATTGCATTGAATAACTAATTTTTTTTTTTTTTTAAAGACAGGATCTCACTTTGTCATATAGCCTGGAGTGCAGTGATGTGATCACAGCTCATTGCAGCCTTGACCTCCTGGGCTCAAGTGGTCTTCCAGCCTCAGCCCCGAAAGTAGATAGGACTATAGGTGCCTGGCAAATGCATTTTTTGTAGAGACAAGGTTTCACCTTGCTTCCCAGGCTGGTCTCAAACTCCTGAACTCAATCAATCTGCCTGCCTCAGCCTCCCAAAGTGCAGGGATTATAGGCATGAACCACCACACCCAGCCTTGAATAACCAATTTTGATAGTTGTTGCTAGGTTACCCACCTACATGAGACACCAGGTGACATTTGCAACAGTGGGTAGGATAGTGCTCATTTCCTTCTCCATGATGATAGCGTGCATTATTACTCTTCAGTTTCACTAATTTGATGGTAAAAATGGTGTCTCATTGTAGTTTCAGTAATACGAGTAAGTTTCACATTCATATATTTAAAAGCTGTATATATTTCTTTTTTCTTTGGACTATCTCTTTATATTCTTTGCCCAATTTTCTTTTGGATAATTGGTCTTTTATTATTGGCCCGTAGGAGTGCTTAAAATATTAAGAACATTAAACCTTGTCTGTGAAATGAGTTGCAAACAACTTGCTCCCATTTGTCTTTTGACATTGCTCAAGTAGTTTTAGCCAAGCGAAAACTTTGATTTTTATGAAATTTAATTTTTAAAATCTTTTCCTTTATGCCTTCCAGATTTTATCTCTCATAGAAAGGTCTTCCCTGCTCTGAATTTATACAGGAATGTTCCTTTTAGGACTTACTTATTACGTATAATATTTGATTCATTTGGAATGGATCCTGGTATAATGCATCAGGCATAAATCCAACTTTATTTTTCCCAAATGGATCCGGACTTGTTCCAATGTAATATATTGAATAGTCTATTATTTTCCTCACTGATTTGAGATGGCAACTCTATCATAAATCCCTATATGTATTTGAACCTATTTCTGAAATTTTGATTCTGTTTTACTGATCTGTCAAACAGCAGACTATTTGAAACTGTATAAATCACTGAGCTATCAGCCAAAACAGAAATATATCCTAAAGGACAGAGAAATTTGGGAAATGAAAATAGTGCTAACCTGAAGCCTTCCACAGGAATATTTGCTTTTCATAATTTCAGTGTGAATCTGAGGAGTGGGGCCAGGAAAAAGGTCAGAAGGGTGTTCCTGTGTGATCTGAAGGCTGGAAACATCCAGGTGATTCTCATGTTTTTGCCATGTTCTCCATGTAACCTTGCCTGTCCAGCCATAAATATCTGGTCCAGGGTTGAGGCTCTGACCGAACAGACAGCCAATCAAAAACCTTTCCAGGAATTTCTAACCTTGAGATCAGAAAGATAATCAAGCAGTTCTTGGTTGCAGTAATCATAAAATGTAAACCTTGGAACTTCCATGAGCCAGATTTTTTCCGCATGAAATAGTCATCGAGCAGAGAAAGAATAAAACAATGCAGAGAACAAAGCAGGGATGATAGAATACTACTCAGCAATGAACAGGAATGAACTACAGATACACACAACAGCATGAATGAATCTGAGTAAAATCATGCAAAAACAAGTGCCTACTAGATGATTCCATTGACATAAAACCCTTGAAAATGGAAACTAATTCATAATGACGGAAATCAGATCAGTCACTGCTGGAAAGGGAGGAGAGAAGAGGTAAAGCGAGGTGGGAGGGAGAAATTGCAAAGAGACATCGGGGAGATTATGGGGTGATGGCTATAATGACGTTTCATGGGTGTGTGCATATTTCAAAACTTATAAAATTGTCCACTTTAAATATGCACAGTTTATTTTGTCATTTTAATTCAATAATACTTCAACAGAACTTTAGAAAAAAAAAAGCAGAGATGGGAGGGAAACTAATAGAAAGAAGCAGAAATGATGGCTTTGAGTAGGAGAGAGGGCAGGCAAGAGGAAGAATGAATTTAGATTGCATTTTTTCTCTCGTTCTAGATGCCCAGCTGCATCTCCAATTTGTTTTCTTAACTTAAATTTAGATTTTGAGGATAATATATTTATCATTTTGTCCAATCTGAGTTTCTGTCTTTTGCAGACAGATTAATAAGACCAATATTTACCCACACCCTTCCCAAGAAGAAATTCTAGGAGTCCTTTTGGCTATTTTTTCTTATCTGTCACACTCAGTTTATCACCCAGTACGACCAATTCTACCTCCAAATATTTCTTGCATCTGTTCTTTCCCATTCAGATGTACAGAGTCCAGGCTCCCATCCTCTTCCACTTAGACTCTTTTATAGCCTCCCAAGGGGGCTCTCCCCCATCTTTTATCTGCTATGTTGTTTCCGAGGTTACATATTTAGAGCATAGATCTAATCCTTTCATCCCTCTTCTTAAAACAGTAACATTGGCAGCTGGTGACCACTTAATATGGTATGGTTCTCACTGAGCCAAACCCCAGCGTCCCCTCCCAAACATCTGCAGCAGACCCACCACCCTCACAAGCACTGAGCCTCAGGCATGCCAACCATATTTACCCTTGAGTGCTCTTATCCTATTTGTCCACCTGACAGACTTCCAACATATTTAAAGGCCCAACTCAAATGTTGCCTGTTTATATCTTTATTTGGCTCTCTCAGGCTGAATTAATTGTTCCTTCATCTGTGTTCCCATAGCTCTTATCATCTCTGTTGTGATGATTAATGAGTCTGTTTTTCCCACAAGATGATAAACTTCTAAAGAGCAGAAAGTGTGTCATTCATTTTTATATCCCTAGAAACCAGGATACTTCACAAGTGTAGCAGGTGCTTAATTAACTTCTGTTTAATTAATTTAAATCGAAGGAATTGAAACAGATCAATGGTTTTTAAGCCGTTTTGAGTACCCCTCAGTATAACTCTTTAAAAACAAAATGTTACAAGGAATCTAATAGGTAATCTAGATGAAAGTGGAACTGATCTGGTTGAAGAGTAAATTAATACATGTGATCCAGATGCTATTCTGGATTTTCAGTTTTCTTTCTGTCTGCATACATGTATATAAGAGGTTTGCTTTTCTGCCACTTTCCTCTATTTCCTCATCTTCTCCATCGCCCGATGAAGACTCCACTCACCCTTTTTAGATAGAAGTATCTGTAATCCTTCTGTATCATGAAATATCCCCCAAAACAACCCTTGTGCTACCAGCTGCCCCTGCTCACAGCTTTCTTGTGTCATAAAAAAATTCCCAGTCATGAAGAAAACCAAATGAACAAGTTTTTGGACAAAGATATCCCTAACTACAGAGAAAGAGGCTTCTATTTGCTCAAGTTACTAAGCTAGTTTCTAAACAAGTTAAATGCAAGATTAAGTGTACCTCCAAAGTACCAAGGAGCCTGGGAGTTAAGCCACTAGTTAAGTCGTTCATTCCTCCTGAATTTAAATAATAATAATAGGAGTGCTTCTCCTATTTATTCTCTCTGCATACAGAGTTTTAATTTAAAACTTTGAGTCTGTTATCTTTTATTTCCAGAATACTTCACTTTATAAAATTGATTGTGACATTGTTTTTTGTCCTGTATTATCCAAAGAGATACTATGTATTAATTCTTCCTGCAATTTTATAAACAAAGCTGGTTCAATATAGAACCCAATAGGCTACATTTGTAACCCACGGGGAGCATTCAGAATATTTGTGGCATATCAAATTTATGACAAAGATAAAGCTAAAGCAATTTCATTGTTTTTGTAGGGGAAACGAGGGCATTTAACCAGATGATCACCAGGGGCTCTTCCAACCTTGTGAGTTTATGACTTCTGGGCAAATGAGAACAACAGCATAGGTTTCAGGTGAATTGCGTGAGAAGTATATTGCCTTTGCACAGATGAATAGAACATAATGGCAACAAATCTCAGGAAGAAAATTTCCAAAATTATCTTAAATGCTTTCTTATTGTACAGTTTCATTTTTGGGTTTTCTTACTTTGTAAGAAATGCCACTATTGTGAGGTTTCAAGTGTAATTTAGCAAGTGGCATGTCTAATTGTAATTTCTTCCACATTTCCAGGACAGAAGCCACAGGACCAAGAGCCATTTCCAAGGTCAATGGGACTAAGTGAGGAAAAGGGAGAACATTATTCAGTTGTTTAGTGTGTCCAGAAAGAGAGTGTTTCAAAAGTTCATCTATTGGTAGGAAATCAGAATGCATTTGCCCAAACCATTGAGACCATATGGTTGGGTTACCAGGATAGATTCTAAAAGGCTGTTTAACCCTAAACATAAAAAGATTATTGAGGCTGGGCATGGTGGCTCAGAGGCCGGGCACCGTGGCTCATGCCTGTAATCCCAGCACTCTCGGAGGCTGAGGTGGGTGAATGACAAGGCGTGGTGGCAGACGCCTGTTGTCCCAGCTACCCAGGAGGCAGAGGTAGAAGAATCACTTGAACATGGGAGGTAGAGTTGCCACTTCACTCAAGTCTGGGTGACAGAACAAGACTCTGTCTCAAAAAAAAAAAAAAAAAAAAGAGATTGAGAGAGAAAGAGAGGGCTACTGCAAATTTATAAAATTCCCCTATCCTAAATTCATGGGCTGACATATGCGCATATATCTCTCAGACTCTAGTATAAGACTGGGAACATTTTGTATTCACTATTATCTCCTGCAGTGTTTTGCACATAGTAGGTGCTAAATGAATGCTATTCTTATACTTAGAAAACACTCTTTTAACCAAGGAGTATGCTTTATTTTCCTTTTTCTTCCTTTATTATTTTTTATAGAGACGGAGTCTCGCTCTGTTACCCAGACCGGAGTACAGTGATGTGAACTCGGCTCACTGCGACCTCCACCTCTCGGGCTCAAGGGATTCTCCTGCTTCAGCCTCTTGAGCAGCTGGGATTACAGGCGTGCATCACCACACCTGGCTAATTTTTTTGTATTTTTAGTAGAGACGGTATTTCAACATGTGGGCTACGCTGGTCTCAAACGCCTGACCTCAAGTGATCTGTCCACCTCAGCCTCCCAAGTGTTCAGATTACAGACATGAGCCACCACACCCAGCCTA
The DNA here is from genome assembly GCF_009761245.1 of Sapajus apella. Lineage (NCBI taxonomy): Eukaryota > Metazoa > Chordata > Mammalia > Primates > Cebidae > Sapajus > Sapajus apella. The sequence continues at coordinate 2,898,819 of NW_022437009.1, read as the reverse complement.
TGCTTTCTTTTTCTTACTCCTTTCTATAAACCATAAAAATTGTATGCTGTGTAAAGCTCCTACTATATGCCAGGTACTGCCAGATGCTGAGAATACTAATAAGATAAAAGCTAGTTCCTCTGCTCCAAGAGCATGGTCTATTCATTTTTTTTTTTTAGATGTAGTCTCGCTTTGTCACCCAGGCTGGAGTGCAGTGGCATGATCTCGGCTCACTGCAACCTCCTCCTCCCGGGCTCAAGTGATTCTCCTGCCTCAGCCTTCCAAGTAGCTGGGACTACATGCGTGTGCCACCACACCTGGCCAATTTTCTGTATTTTTAGTGGAGACAGGATTTAACCATGTTAGCCAGGATGGTCTCGATCTCCTGACCTCATGATCTGCCCAGCTTAGCCTCCCGAAGTGCTGAGATTACAGGCGTGAGCCACCGTGCGCAGCTGCCTGGTCTATTCTTTAGCCATCTTCCCTGAGGGAGGAGTCCCATTGGTCACTTAAGGCATAGACAGAATTCCGGACTACAGAATTCTGTCCTACATTTCCAAGTTACCAGATATAAGCACAGAGAAGAGAATTTCACAAGCTTGAAAACCAGACAGCTTGAAAAGGAAAAGCCAGGCTGTCATGCCTGCGCTTATGATGCCCTTGTTATTGTTCCAGGTGAAAGGCAGAGGAACAGCAGATGAAGCCTTTTAATTTGCGGGCAATTAATTCTTTCACTTAGTTTAAATTAAAATGTTCAGCTTCTCCCGGTTACTCATCAACAACAGTTAACATCAGTGTCTTTTCAGCATTTGGAAGGCTCTAAGTATAAATAGCCCATTACCTTGCAATGAAAGACAAATTGTAATACCTTGATTAAGTAGAATGCTCTGGGAATGAGCTTTCCTGGCTTATTGATTCTTCTACTTACGAAAGACTTAGCTGGAAAACTAATTTTTTATCATTCATTTATTCTATCAATTAATCAACACGACATAGGGTAGTGGTTAAAATCAGTCGCCGGAGCCAATCTGCCTGCATTCAATCTCAGCTCCATCACTTTGTTACCTTGGGCAGAGAGACTCTATGCTCTGTCTCCTCATCTTTAAATTGGAGATAGTAATAGTACTTATCTCATAGCATAGACGTGAAAATTAGATTAACTTATATAAAGTCCATAGGAAGGTGCCTACCTAGCACATGGTAGGTGCTACATAACTGTTACTATGATTATTAATCACCTCGCCTATTCTACATATGAGAGAGCAGTGAGCAGAATAAGGATGATCTCTGGCTCATCATGAATTCCCACCATCATAAAAAATTCAAGCAATATAGAATTATATAGAGTAAAATATGAGGGTCTACTCCATCTCTCTTAATTCTACTCCCCAGAGGTAATCATTATTAATAATTTTGTGCATATCCTTCCAGACTATTTTTCTAGATATATGAAAATGTATGCATAAATATCTACTGTTTATTTTTGTCAAAAATAGAATCATTCTACTAATAGTATATTGGGGGCAGTTTTGCAAGTCAGTCGATACAGACATACTTTCTTTGAAGTGGGTGCTTTGCTTTCTGTAATAAGACAAACTATACATTATTAATCTTCCTCATCCTGGTGGCTATTAGGAAGTTTGCACTTTTTTTTTTTTTTTTTTGCCAATGCAAGCAATACCACAAGAAATATCCTTATACATGTACCTTTGAACATTTGTATAGTATTTCTTTAGGATGTATTACTTAATAAGCATTGCCATCCATTTTTCCCCTCAAATAAAATGCTTTGACAAAGCAGACTCTCTGATCTTGAAAAGATGGCCTCAGAGCTATTATGACAAATTCTTACTTTATCACAGAGAATTGTGGATGTCACCTTGGAAGGGGAGCCAATGGGGCTGAAACTCTGACATAGGCTTTTTGAATGGATTGGTTTTTTGAATGGATCTCTAATAACAGCTTATTTGATCATGGTTTCCTTCTTTCTCAAGGTGCGGTGAAAACATTCACATTAACGGAGAGCTGTGACTCTGGGTAATTAAGGCTTTCATCTTCATATCAGAATCTCATTCACATCCCCTTTCTCTCCTAGCTCACTCTCCCCAAAGCATTGTGACCAGCCAAGAAAACCCAGGACTCCATGACTTCAGTTCTCAAAATATGTAGAGCTTCTGTACAGTAAGAGTGAGCATGAGGGGAGATAGGTTAAAAGAAATGAAAGCCAAATGGGGATCATGATAATATTTAAACTGGAAAAATCACTCAAGAGAAACCTCCCACTGAAACTATGCACAGATTATGACAATGTGGATAAATGCTTTAAAGGTCCTCCGTTAAGCTAAAGACATGCCAAAAGGCAGAGCCTGCATACGCGAGTTAGGATATAAGTTTAACTGCTCTGGCAAAGAAACCCCAAAATACAGTGAGACAGAAGTTGAATGCTCCCTCGGGGAAGGGTCCATAGTCTAGAAGTCCAGAGCAGACACGCAGTGCTGTTCCCTAAGATCATCCCAAGGTACTGGGGCAGCTCTGTCACCCTCAGAGGTGGCACCCATGTGGTCTAAGGTGGCTGCTCTTTCCCACACGATAGAGAACGGACAGTGGAGCACAACAAGCCCTTTTATCTATAAAGAATGTGGCCCTGATGTTTGTTCTTCACATTACTTCTGCTCACATTCCAACAGCAAGAATCAGGTCATGTTGCCCTCTTAGCTATAACAAAGGCTGGGAAATATGGTTGCTACCTGACTGACCATTTGCTCAGCTATATATTGATGTTTTATTTTATTTTATTTTTTAAGACGGAGTCTCTCTCTGTTGCCCAGGCTGGAGTGCAGTGGCATGATCTCGGCTCACCACAACCTCTGCCTCCCAGGTTCAAGTGATTCCCCTGCTTCAGCCTCCTGAGTAGCTGGGACTACAGGTGTGTGCCACCGTGCCCAGCTAATTTTTGTATTTTTAGTAGAGACGGGGTTTCACTATGTTGGCCAGGCTAGTCTCAAACTCCTGACCTCATGATCTGCCTGTCTCAGCCTTCCAAAATGCTGGGATTACAGGCATGAGCCACCGTGCCCAGCTGGTATTTTAATATAGAAGACAGGGAAGGAGACAAATGAGAAGGATAGATAGATACTAGGGCTTTGATCACTCTTATGGTGAATTTATATAGAGAGGCATTGTATAGGATTTTGAACTAGAGGGTAAATATGGGAGCATTGCACACCAAGGAGTAAAACTAACCTGACAGGAGTTGGGGACAAGCGTCTTTCAGCTTAATTAATTAATTAATTAATTTTTTGAGACAGAGTCTCACTCTCTCACCCAAGCTGGAGTATAGTGGCATGATCTCGGCTCACTGCAACCTCCATTTCCTGGATTCAGGCAATTCTTCTGCCTCAGCCTCCTGAGTAGCTGGGACTACATCCGAGTGTCACCATGCCTGGCTACCAGCTTAATTTAAACAATACTGAATTATGTAGCTGGGCATGATTGCTCATGCCAGCACTTTGGGAGGCTGAGGTGGCTAGATCATTAGGTCAAGAGTTCGAGACCAGCCTGACTAACATGGTGAAATCCCATCTCTACTAAAAATACAAAAATTATCTGGGTGTGGTAGCATGTACCTGTAATCCCAGGTACTTAAGAGGCTGAGGCAGGAGAATTCCTTGAACCCAGGAGGCAGAGGTTGCAGTGAGCCAAGATTGTGCCACTGCACTCCAGCCTGGGTAAGAGACTGAAACTCTGTCTCAAAAAAAAAAAAAAAAAAAATATAACCATGTATCCTGTGCGTGCACCTTCCTGGGACCCCCACTATGTCAGTTTCCCTACTTTACCCTTGAAAATCACACTGGGCTTCTCCTTTCAAAGCTCTGATCACACTTACAACTCATTACAGATAGTATAGGTACATAGCACTTATAATACTAGGTAAATCCTTTGAGAAGGGAATTCAGAAAGTGTCATAGGAACACGAAGAAAATAATTTCCAATTGAGAAGGTGGCTGCTGCCATTGAAAGCTCATCAAGTTGAAGTTTAGGCTCTCTTGCTGAGCCAAGGAATGAAGAAACCAGATTATTCCCAAATAGGGGTTTTGATGTGACTAATGACTGAGCCTTGGATAAATGGTACAAACCATGGGAAAAAAAAGGAACCATTGCAATCTTTTATTGCCCCAGGTCCTTAAACACCCATTGAATACCCATTCTTTCAAAACTCAGCCTTGAACATCACTTGTTTATGACAATTTCTCTGATTTACCCTATTCCACCCCATTCTGCTCAGATAGAACTGACCTCTTCCTCCCTATATGCACATTGTATACTACACTTCAGTCTATCACAGCACTTACAGCTCTTCAGAGCACAGGTTAGATTCTGAGACCCTCTGTTAGCCCATTCTTACACTGCTATAAGGACATACTCAAGGCTGGGTAATTTATAAAGAAAGTTTTATTTGACTCGCAGCTTAGCATGGCTCGGGAGGCCTCAGGAAGCTTACAATTATGGCAGAAGGAGAAGCAAACATATCCTTCACATGGTGAAAAGAGTGAGAAGAATGGGAGCCAAGCAAAGGGAGAGGCCCCTTATAAAACACTCAGATCTCATGAGACCTAGCTCCCTATCACAAGAACAGGATGGGGGAAACTGTCCCCATGATTCGACTATCTCCACCTTGTCCCTCCCATGATACATGGGGATTATGGGAACTACAATTCGAGATGAGATTTGGGTGGGGACACAGCCAAACCATATTATTCCACCCCGGTCCCTCCCAAATCTCATGTCCTCACAATTCAAAACACAATCATGCCCTTCCAACAATACCCCAAGATCTTAACTCATTCCAGCCTTAACTCAAAAGTCCAAGTCCAAAGTCTCATCTGAGACAAGGCAAGTCTCTTCTGCCTATGAGCCTGTCAAATCAAAAGCAAGTTAGTTACTTTTTAGATACAATGGAGGTACAGGCATTGAGTAAATACACTCATTCCAAAGAGGAGAACTGGACAAAAAAAGGGGCTACAGGCATGCAAATACTAAATCCAATAGGGCAGTCATTAAACCTTAAAGTTCCAAAATGATCTCCTTTGACTCCATGTCTCACATCCAGGGCATGCTGATACAAGAGGTGCACTCCCACAGCCTTGGGCAGCTCTGCCCCTGTGGTTTTGCAGGGTACAGTCCCCCTCCCAGCTGCTTTCATGCTGGTATTGAGTGCAAGCTGTCAGTGGATCCACCATTCTGAGGTCTAGAGGATGATGGCCCTCTTCTCACAGCTCCACTAGGCAGTGTCCCAGTGGGGACTCTTTGTGGAGGCTCCAACCCCACATTTCCCTTCCACATTGCCCTAGCAGAGGTTCTCCACAATGGCCCTGTCCCTGCAGCGAACTTCTGCCTGGATATCCAAGTGTTTCTATACATCCTCTGAAATCTAGGTGGAGGTTTCCAAACCTCAGTTATTGACTTCTATGCACCCACAGGCCCAATGCCATATGTATATCACAAAGGCTTGGGACTTGCACCTGCTGAAACAATGGCTTGAGCTGTATGTTGGCCCCTTTTAGGCAGGCTGGAGCTGAAGCAGCTGGGACTCAGGGCACCATGTCCAGAGGCTGTATAGAGCAGGGAAACCCTGGGCATAGCCCAGGAAACCATTTTTTACTCCTAGGCCTCCAGCCTCTGATGGGAAGGGCTGCTGTGAAGGTCTCTGACATGCCCTGTACATTTTCCCCATTGTCTCAGTGATTAACTTTCAGCTTGTTACTTTTGCAAATTCCTGCAGCGGACTTGAATGTTCTACTCAGAAAAGGGAGTTCCCTTTTCTGTCACATTGTCAGGTTGCAAATTTTCCAAACTTTTACGCTTCACTTCCTCTTGAACACTTTGCCACTTAGAATTTTTTTCCACCAGATACCCTAAATCATCTCTCTTAAGTTCAAATTTCCACAGATGTCTGGGACAGAAGAAAAATGCAGCCAGTCTCTTTGCTAAAGCATAGCAAGTGTCGCCTTTACTCTAGTTCCCAACAAGTTCCTCATCTCCATCTGAGACTACCTCAGCCTGGACTTCATTGTCTATATCACTATCAGCTCAAAGCCATTCAAGAAGTCTCTAGGAAGTTCCAAACCTTCCCACATTTTTTTGTCTTCTTATGAGTCTTCTAAACTGCTCCAACCTCTGTCTTTTGCCCAGTTCCAAAGCTGCTTCCACATTTCTGGGTATTCTTTTAGCAGCACCCGACTTCTGTGGTACCAATTTACTGTATTAGCCCATTCTCACACTGCTATAAGGACATATCTGAGACTGGGTAATTTATAAAGGAAAAAGGTTTAATTGACTCACAGTTCAGCGTGGCTGGGGAGACCTCAGGAAACTTACGATCGTGGCAGAAGGGGAGGCAAACCCGTCTTTCTTCACATAGTGGCAGCAAGAAGAAGTGCCAAGCAAAAGGAGAAAAGCCCCTTATAAAACCATCAGATCTTGTGAAAACTTACTATCACAAGAGCAGGATGGGGGAACCCTCCCTTAGCACAACTATCTCCACCTGGTCCCTCCCATGACATGTGGGGATTATGAGAACTACAATTCAAGATGAGATTTGGGTGGGGAAACAGCTAAACTATTTCAGACCCCCAAGAGGAAAAGCTCCCTGAGGGCAGGGATTGTGCTTGATTTATCTTTGTTTTCTAGCACATTGAACAGGCCCTGGGGTTTAGGAGGCATTTAATAATGATTGATGGTCGGGCACAGTGTCTCACACCTGTAATCCCAGGACTTTGGGAGGCTAAGGCAGCAGATCACCTGAGATCAGGAGTTCAAGACGAGCCTGGCCAACATGGCAAAACACTGCCTCTACTAAAAAAACACAAAAATTATCCGGGTGTGGTGGCAGGCACCTGTAATTTCAGCTACTCAGGAGGCTGAGGCAGGAAAATCACTTGAACTTGGGAGGCGGAGGCTGCAGTAAGCTGAGATCATGCCACTGCACTCCAACGTGGACGACAGAGTGAGACTCCATCTCAAAACAAAACAAAACAAAACAAAAGATTGATGAAAGTCAATTTGTGGCTAGACATCATACACTTCCAAACCAATGATTATGTACTCATTAAACTATTTACTGCCTTAAAAAAATAATTCCTTTACACACAAGTAGGATCTTGACAGGTAGAGATGGATTTTGACCCTTTGATTAGAGAGATGGAGATTCTTAACTGCGGCCAGCAAAACTTTTGTATAATTTTCAGTCTCAGCATGAATGACCAAAGGACAATAAGAGGGAAATAACAGAAGCACAAATGGCTCAGAAGATGCTGCTGCTACAATTATGCAAGTGAAGGGGATCAGAACAGGCCACCCCCAAATATGCCAGTTTGGCAAAAGAATTATTTTGAGCTGAAGGCAGCTAAAAAACAGCAGACAGAAAAAAGTGCTCTATCCTCCTCCTCTTTGCTTAAAGGCAGGGCACAAATTTTCCTTTGTGAGGACATTCCCCTTTCCCTCTCTCATACCAGGAAGGGCAGAGAGGTTAGACTTAATCACTGGAGTCTGAGAGGAACGAGCATACCAAATCTTTCTAAAATATCCCTTTTATTCCATTTATTTCCTCCATGTATTTACCTTCCCACAATTTACTACTCATAACAACTTCAAACTCTTCTTTGTCTTTCTCACTTCTTTACAAATTTATTTTTCTTTGTTAAAATGGTATAAAAGCCTCTAGTTATGAGCACTACATTGGATTGTTTCTTCATTTCTGTGAGCATCTTCCATATGTATATGAAAGAAACCTTTTTCTCTTGCTAATCTGTGTTTTCTCTGTTTCATCTGCAGAACCCCAGGCACTAAACCTAAACACAGAGAATAAAGGTCTTTTTACTCCTTGATACAGGCACCAGCTACAATTTCAGTGGCTCTGACGGCTGGTTTCAGGTTTGCGAACACCTCTGCTGAAGAGCTATTGGATGCACCAGGGGGTAGTTTTTGATGAAATATGTGGATGAGATTTGATTTTTTTCCCAAAAACTTGAATGTATGTTATTTATTAGGTCTGTTTGTTTGGGGGTGTGGTCTAAAAGTTTCAAATTCCTCAATTGGTTTCCACTCCCTCTTTTCTGAGGCGATCAGAACAGTGAGTGGCTCACACAGGGACGGCTGGGCACTGGAATACAAGATCTTTTCCTTATAGCCCAGAGTATAGTGCTCTGCAGCTGGCAGAGCATGGGAGGACCATGGTTAGAGGGAGCTAAAACATAACACCAGTCACACCAATAACCACCATAACCCACATGTCCAGTCTACTTGTCCAAAGTGCGCTCACATAGTAATTAAACCTGATCTTGTTAGAAATCCCATAAGACAGGCAGAGAAAATGTGGACCTAGAAAGAAAACGTGAGCTGCCCAAAGTCACATGGCAAGGTTGTGGTGGCGGTCTCTGAGAAAGGGACAATAATTCCAATAAAAGAAAGCTACCGGAAGATTCATTTTCACTCAATCCAAAAGGAAAAGTTCCCCAGGCAGAGACAGAAGACAGAGATCGACTTGCTCTCATGGTGCCCAGGTGTTGGAAAGCTCTGGAGGCAACTGGAGGGCAAGATGAGGCCAGGGTGGTTCTTATAGGTGAGGACCTTCTCACTGCTTCCACTTCTGGAATTTTTGACTTCAGAAAGAAATTTCAGTTGTTGGTCCTAAAGGAATTGGAGGCTTTGTAATTGACCAAAGGATTCACCTTGCCCACTGCCTGCACAGATCCGATTTATCAAGACAGGGGAATTGCAATGGAGAAAGAGTAATTCACACAGAGCTGGCTGTGTGGGAGATTGGAGTTTTATTATTACTCAGATCAGTCTCCCCAAGCATTCAGGGATCAGAGTTTTTAAAGATAATTTGGCAGGTGGAAGCTTGGAAGTGGGGAGTGCTGATTGGTCAGGCTGGAGACGGAATCATAGGGAGTCAAAGTGAGTTTTCCTTGCTGTTTTCTGTTCCTGGGTGGGATGGCTGAACTGCTTAAGCCAGATTACTGGTATGGGTGGTGTCAGCTGATCCATCAAGAGAGGGGTCTGCAAAATATCTCAAGCACTGATCTTAGGTTTTACAATCTGGGGAGGCTCAGACTCTTGGAGCCAGAGGCTGCAAATTACCCCTAACCTGTAATTTCTAATCTTGTAGCTAATTAGTTAGTCCTGCAATGGCAGACTGGTTCCCAGGCAAGAAGGGGGTCTTTCTGGGAAAGATCTGTTACCAATTTTGTTTGAAAGTCAAATTATTAACTGAATTCATTCCCAAAGTTAGTTCAGCTTATGCCCAGGAATGAACAAGGACAGCTTAAAATCAGAAGCAAGATGGAGTCGGTTAGGTATGATTTCTTTGTCATAATTTCCTCAGTTATACTTTTGCCAGAGCAGTTTCAGCTTATAAATAAATAGCCAGCCCTTAGTTCATCCCTCAAGTCCCAAGATGAGAAATGGGACTAGGAGCTGCTTCTTTGCTCTCCAGGTGTGGTGTTGCCCTTCTGGCCTCCCCCGAAGCTCCACTATCACCCCACCCCAGCCTGGAGACCCAGTGCTCAGTGCAACCTGGTCTCACCTGAATGGTATTAGGTGCTGCTGTGGAGAAGGGTCCCAGTAGATAGTCACGCAGATGTGAGCAGGGCCCCTCCCCACACCTGGAATGTCAGGTGATGGTTAGGTGGTTTGTTAACGATCTCTCTAAAATAATAACTGGGCACAGCTGGCGCCAGGGAAAGGCAGTCTCCCAGTAAATAGAAAACACTGAAACGTGATCAGCAGCTTCCTGATAAGATCTCAAGAGTTGGGCGAGTGGGCTCAGCATGTGCATTAAGAGGCAAAATGGAGTTTAACTGGTATGTGACCTTCTGGAAACTTTCGGCTGGTAAGGGAAGACTGCCTCAAGTGAGCATGCGTACAACTCCCGTAAACACACTGCGAATGCAGACAGCCCACCTCAAGGGAAGAATCGGGGAAGAAGGGATGCAAGCCCAGAAGCATGCCAGTGTATAGGAACCCAAGTGAAACGTCAGACCATGCTCTTGATCTCTCAAGGTTACCTGCTTGGTCCTCTTCCAGATATATTTTATTTCCTTTCGTTCCTGCTCTGGAGCTTTTTAATAAACTTTCACTCCTGTTCTAAACTTTCCAGGACTTTCCTTCTGCTTTATGCCCCTTAGCCAAATTCTTTCTTCTGAAGAGGCAAGAATTGAGGCTGTTGCAGACCCATACGGGTTCCCCGCCACTAGCAGACACACCCAACATGCTCTCCAGCTTGTGCTACCAGGAATGGTCTGGCCAATTTGCTCTGTGCCCATGCCTGCCTCAGCTGAGCTGTGGTTGCCTTCTCCACACTATGGCCAGTCCCCCAGGCCTCCACATGCCCCTTGGCTTGAACTTCCCAGTCAGAAATGCACACTCAACATCCAAGGGAAGACTGGTTTTCCAGTTCCAAGAACAGAACCGAGCAGGTTCCTTCTCTCCACATGAGTAGACTCTGCACAGTCTTGGATTTTTGAGAGAGTACAGTACATTAAAAACACAAGCCAGTTTTAATATGGTCTCCCCACAGCTGACCCTCGATGGGAAGGAAAAGAGGAGGGCTCCTGGCTAAAACAGAAAGTTAAAGTAACAGTTACTGAGCGAATTAGACTTTAAACATAGCATTGACATCTCATGTCTTCTACGCTATTATATTATATTCTGTTCCATTAGACGCCTAAATTATTCTATTATAAGAAAATTGCATCAGGCAGTTTAATGACTAAGATCCATAGACATGAATTACTTTGGAGATACTTGAGCAACCAAAGAAAGGCTTACTACAAAATGGAACGTATTTAAGGGGCTCTAGACCCTGGTAAGAGTCTGACTAGCAAATCAGGTAGTTAGCTTTCTTCCTACAGAGACCTTGCCTGGGCACACACCTCACAGACACTCCCAGCGTCTCTCAGCCTGGCATATGCTGTTTTCTTTTTCTAATCACTTTTCTTTTCAATTCCTCAAAGCTCCCTCAGCTTCCCTTACCTGGTTAACTTCTCCTTACCCTTCAGGTCTCAGTTTAGATACTATTTGCCGTGGGAAACTTTTCTTGATCTTCAAGAATAAATTGTAGGGACCCTAGGAGATTGCCTTGAAAATTTAATAAATTAATAAAAAGAACTAAATTTAATGTTCCTCTTGTATCTTCCCAATGGAGCTGTCATGCTCAGCAGAGCAGTTTTGCCCCACACAACCCTAGGGGAGACCATTCACATCTGAGACTATGTGTGGTGTGGCATACAACCAACGCAGCTCTCTGCGGCTGCCCTGCTCCCACAGCCTGCCTGCCCCTGCCAGAGTGCCATCTGCCCTTGAATGGTGACAGCGTGTTCACTCACCTCTTTCCCCTACTGACTGCAAGTTTCTTGAGGAAAAGAAACTGGACTTGATTACTGTTGTATCCCCAGAATCTAAAGTTGATCTTGGCATGTAATAAACATTCAACAAACGTTTGATAATTAACTTACAAATAATGTTTGAAAATTATTAGGCCCATAAATCCACAAATACCTCAGGACAAAAATCATCACTGCTTCTTGCTTTCTACCTTGCCTTCTTCCACTTCTTTTCCTATCTCCTGCTACCCATCACTCAATACCTGCACCTGGGCCCCGTAGGTAGCTGCTGTTCTGTCATTGAGCAGGGAAAGCCTTTCATGATAGTATCAGTACCCTAGGACTGCTGTAACAAAGCACCACAAATGATGCTGCTTAAAATGACAGAGACTTATCGTCTCACAGTTCTGGAGGCTAAACTTTGGAAATTAAGATGTTGGCGGGCCATGTTGCCTCTGAAACATACAGGTAAGAATTTTTTTTTTGGGGCCTCTTCTAGCTTCTGCTTTTTTCTGGTCATCTTTGGCATTCCTTAGCTTGTAGATGCATCACTCCAGCCTCTGCCTGTGTTGTCATAGGACCATCTTTACCCTCCGTGTCTCTGTGATGTCACGTGATCGTCTTAAAGGACGCTGGTCATCTTGGGCAAGGTACATCCTAATGATTTCATCTTAATTTGATTAAATTTGCAAAGACCCTATTTCCAAATAAGGTTACATTCACAGGTACTGGCGGTTAGGATTTCATATATTAAAATATATTGAGTTTCCTATATGTCCGTTAAGGGAGGGACACAATTCAACCCATAACAATGGTTCTCAAACCTCTCGCATGTATCCGGCTCACCTGGAAGGTTTGTTAAAATAGATTACTGGGCCACACATCCAGGGGTTCTGATTCAGGAGATCTGGGGTGGAGCCTAAGAATTTCCATTTCTAAGAAGTTCCCAGTTGATGCTCTTGCTGCTGGCCCTGGTAGCAGACATTGGGAATTGCTAGTGTAGTCCCTGAACTAGGAGCGTCAGTATCACCAAGGAGCCTGGTAGAAATGCAGATTCTCTCCTCATCCACGCTCCAGGCTTTCTGAATCAGAATCGACATTCTAACATTAAAGTTGGGGAAGCCTTGCTCTAGGAGGCACTGCCCCAGAACAAGCTGGAATGTCGGCTAGCCTCCGATATAGAGGCAAGGTTCTGTAAAGTCAAGCCAGTAGGTTCAGTTCAGTCAAGCTGGCCTTCTCATGGAGGTCTCCAAGAGCCTCTGTTGGTTTCTGGCTCTCAGAAGAGTTTCTTATGGGTCCACACCCCAAAACCTGCTCATTCCAGGGAGATACCAGGAAGTCATGCCTGAGGTCAAATTTTCAGACAAGCAACGGAACATCAGGTTGCACACACCACCTCTGCTCAAGAGAAAATAAGGCTTATTCAAAGAAGCCAATGAAATACACACTCAGAGATGGTGACAGGCCAGCCGGAATCATGAGACCCGAGAGGGACAAAAGAGCGGATAAGTAAAATGTATTATGGAGGATTTTTCTCAGCCCTCTGCCTGATCTACTGACTTATTTTTATTTCTTTTTTTGTTTGTTTGCTTGTTTTTTGTTTTTTTGTTTTTGTTTTTGAGATGGAGTTTCGCTCCTTACCCAGGCTGGAGTGCAATGGCGCGATCTCGGCTCACCGCAACCTCCGCCTCCTGGGTTCAGGCAATTCTCCTGCCTCAGCCTCCTGAGTAGCTGGGATTACAGGCACGCGCCACCATGCCAAGCTAATTTTTTGTATTTTTTAGTAGAGACATGGTTTCACCGTGTTGACCAGGATGGTCTCGATCTCTTGACCTCGTGATCCACCCGCCTCAGCCTCCCAAAGTGCTGGGATTACAGGTGTGAGCCACCGCACCCGGCCATTATTATTTCTTTTAGTGCAGTTTTGTGGCTATTTATTTTCATGACTGCTTTAATCGGAGAAACAGGTTCCCTTTGTTGTGATAAGGTTTGAGTTTCAAAAGAAAGGAGGAAATCGGAAAACAATACAGTTCCTGAGTTCCCCTGAATGAAAGATTGTGCAATTCTCTCTAGTGGAGTTCCCAGTGATATTGTTTGGGGTGAGGCATGTGCCCTGGCAAAGAACGCTTTAAGTAGTTCCTATTACTGTTTTTAAATAAAGAGCCAAGCCCTGAACTGACCCCTGAACTAACGTGAAGGAAAGCTCTGGCATTCAAAATGGCTTCAGTGCTTTGAGCCACACCTCTTTTCACTGGGCTGGGTCCGCAACCTTCCAGCTGCTCTGAACCTGAGCCAGAGTTGTTTACTCCTTCCTTATTCATTTGTACCCAGTGTCCACTACCAGAAGATACATCCCCAAGGCCAGTTTCTCTTGTGAAAATTTGACTAACAAGGAGTGGCACTTTAGAGTTTCAGAGCTGACACCCACCTCACAACAACTCCAATCTCTCCTTCTTACAGGTGCAGAGTAGGAAAGTGTCTCAATGTGGCTCATATAACCAACCTGTGGCAGAACCTCGAGTCAATCCCAGGTCTGTAGTCACTTCCAGCACCTTCCATGCCACCTCTTTAGCCTGCCCTCTCCTCGAAGATGAACTGACGTTGGAATAAACTGACTACCTGCCACAAACCCTCAGCAGTTTACACTTGAGTTCTCTGTTCCTAACCAACCCAAGCTACCGTGTTAGCACAGAATTCTGTTCCTGGGGCCATGACAGGTCAGGGATACACATGGCACCCAAAAATCATGATATGGAAGGCCATAATGCAAGTCTGAGCAATTCTGCAGCAGGCATGTAAATGGACCCAGCCTGCCATACTAAGTTCTAGGAGAAACCGGGAGCACATGCCCCTCGTAGCAGAAAAGCTAACGCCTTACCTCCAATTGCCAGGAGCCTTTGGGATGGAGGGCCCAATGTTGCCAGTCACATCTATTTTTAAGAGATGTTAGAATTTTGTTTGTGTTTATGTGTAAAATCACTTGCATCTTAAATATTGGCTCACATTTTTAAATGTCTTTTAAAACACTGGCAGGCTAAACAAAATCCAGCCCATGGGTTGCCAATTCATCCTCTGCAGCATAGCAACAGTGAGGGATGAATGCTAAAGCCGGGCAGAACTGTGCGAATCCCGGCTCAGACCATTGGTGTGGCCTTGGGCAAGGTAACCTCCCAGCCCTCTTACTTCCTATCACTAATGGTCCAATCTCATAGCATTCTTGGGAAGACTGAAGTAATATAGGTGAAGCACTTAGTGTGCTCGCAGTTACACCAGTACACAATAAAAGTTAGCACTGCCATTAGAATAGCACTGAATCCTAACCACCTGGCTGTCCTTAGTCAGAGCGCCACCCAGAAAGCTCTCTAAAGCCAAGCCAGTACTCCTCTGCTAAAAGCCCACCGTCCCTCTCAGCTAATTTCCGAACCAGTGTCTTCCATGGCTTTGTGATCCTCCTGGGCATTCAGTGTTAAGGTAACATAGCAGCTTACCATGTACTTCTCTGTGGCATTTCTCCCCTGGGAGACAGAGACAAATGGAAAGAATGAACGCAGCAGGCTGCTCAAACCACTCTGGAGAGCCTCTGGAGGATGCATGGACAGAGGAAAGCACAGCTTCAGCCAGGAGGCCGCAGGGTGTTTGTTCCAGGAGATAAACATCCTTCCAGGAACAGCTTAGATCATCTGATATAAAAAAGTGGCCTCTGACCCAAGGCAGGTTTGTTCTGTCCTTTCTCAGCCAGTCAGGTGTAAGTGAAGAATGCGGCTCAGATTGGGATCTGGCCTGGAGTGCCTCAGGGGGACACTGAACATTCTTTGGAATGCTGCCCAACTGGTGCTTCAGGGGTTACCTAAATTCTTAGCAAAAACAAAAGGAATTGAAAACAAGGGATACTAAGCTGATCATTGTGCTGTAGGGGCCTAAGGAAAGCTTCCCCTCCCTCTCTAAAATTTCACTGAGGGTCTGGCAGGCCAGTGGCTCACGCCTCTAATCCCAGCATTGTGGGAGGCCAAGGAGGGCAGATCATGAATATTCAATGTGAATTTTCATGTGAGGAGTTTGAAACCAGCCTGGCCAACATGGTGAAACCCTACGTCTTCTAAATACAAAAATTAGCTGGGTGTGGTGACATGCACCTGTAGTCCCAGCTACTCGTGAGGCTGAGGCAGGAGAATCTCTTGAACCCGGGAGGCAGAGGTTGCAGTGAGCTGAGATCTCGCCATTGCATTCCAGCCTGGGTGACAGAGTGAGACTCCATCTCAAAAAAATAAAATAAAATTTCATTGAAAAATCAACTCACAAAAGGCAGATTGATTGAATAAAAAGCATGTACATTTATTAACATGAACAAAGAATGAATTACAGAGTGATTACCCCACCCCATTGGGATTCAGAAACTTATATACCATCCTGGCAAAATAGGTTATGGTGTGGAGGAGAATGGAAATTATAGTATGGGAATTGCTGGAAAGAACGAATGGTTCAAGGAACAGAGATTAACATGTATGTTATTTTGTGAAAGGGTCTGTTGAGGATCTCAGGCAGATTAAAAAAAAACTTCTTTTTTTTCTTTTTAGTAGAGATGGGGCTTCACCAAGTTGGCCAGGCTGGTATTGAGCTCCTGGTCTCAAGTGATCTGCCCACCTCGGCCTCCCAAAGTGCTAGGATTACAGGCGTGAGACACCGCGTCTGGCCAGATCATCATCATCCTGTCTTTGGGACAGACTTGGGAGGGCCAGGTGGGGAAGGTCAGAGAGACCTTGAGGCTTCTTCAGTACGTCAATGAGCAAATTTGGGGGTATCAGATTGTGAGCCCCAACAGTGTTTTGGTATATGAGGTCTTATGGAAATGCAGGGAAATTTGATTTCACTTACCAGAGGGCGAGAGATGAATTTCTTTCATGGGTACCACAGCTGCTGAACCAACCATGTCTTCTCAAGACAAAGCCCACAGTGAGCATGTTAGGATGTGGGAACATGTGCAGGGCTCTGGCAGGAGGCACTGAAACATTGACAGCGGCCTTCAGAGAAGAATCCCTCTTTGCTTCTTCCTTTTACTTTTTTGAGACAGTCTTGCTCTGTCGCCAAGGCTACAGTGTAGTGATGTGATCTCTTCCACCTGCCAGGTTCAAGTGATTCTTCTGCCTCAGCTTCCTGAGTAACTGGGATTACAGTCACGCACCACCACACCCAGCTAATTTTTTTTTTTTTTTTTGAGACAAAGTCTCGCTCTGTCACCAGGTGCCAGGCTGGAGTGCAGTGGCGGGATCTCGGCTCACTACAACCTCCACCTCCCGGGTTCAAGCAATTCTCCTGCCTCAGCCTCCCAAGTAGCTGGGACTACAGGCGCACACCACCACACCAACTAATTTTTGTATTTTTAGTAGAGACAGGGTTTCACCGTGTTAGCCAAACTCCCGACCTCATAATCCACCCACCTTGGCCTTCCAAATCCCACCACTGGGATTACAGGTGTGAGCCAGAAGTATCTCTCTTTGAAAGAGGTTTAAAAAAGATACACTAAAAGTTATTTTTGCTTAATGCTGTCCGTATAAACCAAAGAGGGGCTTGAAATTACAAATGGTGGCCAGACATGGTGGCTCACACCTGTAATCCCAGTACTTTGGGAGGCTGAGGAAGGTGAATCGCCTGTGGTGAAGAGTTTGAGACCAGGCTGGCCAACTTGGTAAAACCCCATCTCTACTAAAAATTAAAAAAAAAAAAAATAGTAGGGCGTGGTGGCACATGCCTGTAGCCCCAGCTACTCAGGAGGCTGAGGAAGGAGAATTGCTTGAACCCGTGAGGCGAAGATTGCAGTGAACCGAGATCGTGCCACTGTACTCCAGCCTGGGCAACAGTGTGAGACTACGTTGCTCATATTGCAGTTAGGATGCAATCTCAATGAAGTCCGGCTACACAGTCTCAGTGACAGCCTGGGAAACCCCTCCAGGAGCCAGGAACCTAGACTGGCCTCTCATGGTTTCCCAAGTTGGAGCAAGAGAACGCAAGGGCAAATACAAATCAGAAATAAGTGTATCACTTCTAATTTCAATTCCTGTAATTGGAAATAATGGAAGAGTTCTCCCCATTTCCCTTTAACTTTCAGAATTTTTCTATCCTTTGCAAATCTATATAAATCTTTATAATAGGTAAATAAGCCTCTTGCCAGTCTCATAACTCAGAAATGTTTCCTTAAGAACCTCAAAGCCATCTTTTAAAAATGGAAACATCAGGAAACAATTGCTTTTCTATCTTCCAGTTTCTATGGAAGAGTTAGAGTCTGATGGGGCTCAGGACACACCATTCCAAAATAAAACTGTAGAAAACTAGAATATGTCACCCCAAAATACGCCTCTTTGGAGCATTGATTATTTTGAGCTGGTTATTTTGAGAAACTGAAGACAAAGGAATAGCTCTGAAAAGTTGTATGTTCATAAGAGAAACACACATCTGTAAAGGAAATCACCATTTGGAAGGGTCTCTTCATCTCTGCACCAGGAAGAGAAAGACTAAATCACTAGAGACTCTTTAACAATGGGGAAGGTATCTACTTAAATCGGCAAAACAAACCTTACCTTTGTTTAAGATGTTTTTCCAGGTCATTTCATTGAAACCAGGCCCACCTCCACATCTTTTTGAGGGACTGTGTTAAAGAAACTTCTCTGTCTGGGTCCGCAAGGGGCATGGTTTCAAATGCAGGAATTTTCGGGCCTCAGGTGGCTGGGGCTCTGAGCACGTCCTCCACTGAGCACCGCCCTCATTGACCCCCGGGTAAAGCTATCCACAGAGGGCCAGGTCAATCTCCTCCTGGACACTGGCGCGGACTTCTCAGTTTTGCTCTCCTGTCCTAGTCATCTGTCCTCCAAGTCTGTAACTATCCGAGGAGTCTGAGGGCGAGCAGTCTCTCGATATTTCTCCCAGCCCCTATGCTGTAACTGGGGAGATGTGTTCTTCTCCCATGCCTTCCTCATCACGCCAGAAAGCCCCACTCCCTTACCAGGGCAGGACCTGCCAGCCAGAGCAGGAGCCATTGTCTACATGAACATCAGGAAGGAAATCCCTCTCTGCTGCCCGTTATTTGAAGAAGGGAGTAATCCCAAGGTTTGGGCAATGGAGGGACAATTTGTGTGGGCAAAGAATGCCTGCCCAACTAGAATAAGGCTAAAGGGTCCCACCTCTTTTCCTTACCAAAGACAGTACCCCCTAAGACCGGAAGCCAAAAAAGAGCTACAGGATATTGTAAAGGACTTAAAAGCCCAGGGTCTAGTGAGGTCCTGTAATAGCCCTTGTAACACTCCAATTTTAGGAGTACAAGAACCTAATGGACAATGGAGGCTGGTGCAAGACCTCAGGCTTATGAATGAAGCTGTGATCCCTTTATACCCAGCTGTACCCAACCCGTACACCTTGCTCTCTCAAATATCAGGAAAGGCACAATGGTTTACAGTCCTGGACCTTAAGGATGCCTTTTTCTGTATTCCATTACATCCTGACTCCAAGTTTCTGTTCACCTTTAAAGATCCTTTAGACCAGAATTCTCAGCTCACCTGGACAATGTTACCCCAGGGCTTTCGAGATAGCCCCACCTGTTTGGCCAGGCTCTAGCTCAGGACCTTAGTCATTTGTCACATCCAGGTACCCTGGTTCTTCAATATATGGATAACTTATTTTTAACTGCTAACTCAGAAACCCAGTGTCAGCAGGCCAATCAGGACCTCCTAAACTTTCTAGACACCTGTGGATGTAAGATTTCCAAACCAAAAGCCCAACTTTGTAGGCAAGAGGTAAAATACCTAGGGCTTGTCCTGTGTAAGGGCACTCAGGCCCTTGATGGAGAACGTCTTCAACCCATACTGGCCTTCCTCTGTCCAAAAGCCTTAAAACAGTTGTGGGGATTCTTAGGAATAACTGGTTTCTGCTGATTGTGGATTCCCAGATATGATGAAATAGCCAAACCCCTATACACTCTGATTAAGGAAACCCAAAAAGCTAACACACATCTAATACAAGGGGACCCTATAGCTGAGGCAGCCTTTCAGACCCTGAAGCAGGCGCCACTGCAGGCTCCAGCTCTAAGCCTTCCTACAGAGAACGACTTCTCCTTACATGTTATGGAAAAGTCAGGAGTGGCACTGGGGGTTCTCACCCAGGCTTGGGGGACCACACCACAACTGGTGTCATACCTAAGTAAGGAAATTAATGTGGTAGAAAAGGCTGGCCACACTGCTTGTGGGTCATAGCCACGGTGGCTATATTGGTCTCAGAGGCTGTTAAAATTGTGCAGGGGAAAGATCTAACGGTATGGACTTCACACGATGTAGCTGGAATTCTGGCCTCTAAGGGAGGCTTATGGCTGTCTGACAACCGCTTACTCAAATATCAGGCCTTAATGCTCGAAGGGGCTGTATTTCAGCTGCACACACGTGCAGCCCTCAATCCAGCTGCTTTTCTTCCTGAGGAAGGGCAGACAAAGAACATGACCATCAGCAGGTTATAGGCCAGAACTACGCGGCTCGAGAGGATTTCTTAGAATCTTCTCTAGCCAATCCCGACCTTAACCTACACACTGACAGAAGTTCATTCATGGAAAATGGAGTTTGAAAGGCAGGATATGCAGTAGTCAGTGATCAAACAGTGCTTGAAAGTCATTCCCTTCCTCCTGGAACTAGTGCCCAGCTGGCAGAACTGGTAGCCCTCACTCGAGCTCTCCAATTAGGAAAAGGGAAGAGAATAAACATATACACAGATTCCAAACGTGCTTACCTGGTTCTCCATGCTCATGCTGCCATATGGAAGGAGAGAGTTCCTAACCTCAGCGGGAACACTCATTAAACATCATAAGGGAATTTTAGATTTATTACAAGCTGTCCAAGAACCCAAAGAGGTAGCAGTCTTACACTGCTGAGGTCACCAGAAAGGAGATTAGAAGGAAGCAGAGGGCAATTGCCGAGCTGACTTAGAGGCAAAACGGGCAGCTAGACAAGAATTTATAGAAGGGCCTTTTATATGAGAAAATCCTCTCCAGGGAACTAGACCTCAATACTCATCAGAAGAGGTAGAGTGGGCAATCTCCCAGGGAGAAAATCTTCTTCCTTCAGGATGGCTAGCCACTGAGGAGGGAAAAGTACTCCTACCTGCTGTCAGCCGGTGGAAAGTACTTAAGACCCTGCATCAAGCCTTTTATATGGGTATAGAAAAATACATGTCGAATGGCCAAAT
The DNA here is from genome assembly GCF_009761245.1 of Sapajus apella. NCBI lineage: Eukaryota > Metazoa > Chordata > Mammalia > Primates > Cebidae > Sapajus > Sapajus apella. The sequence continues at coordinate 2,878,240 of NW_022437009.1, read as the reverse complement.
CTATATTTACAGAAAAGATCTCTTCAAGGCTGTCCAACAAATAGTCAAAGGATGTGAAATATGCCAGAAAAATAATCCTTCGGCACATCGCAAAGCTCCCCCTGGGGAACAGCGAACTAATCATCACCCAGGTGAGGACTGGCAAATGGACTTTACCCAGATGCTTAAGTCTCAGGAATACCAATACTTGCCAGTATGTGTAGATACATACACAAATTGGGCTGAGGCTTTCCCCTATAAAACAGAACAAGTCCCAAGAGGTAATAAGAGTCCTGATTAGTGAAATAATCCCTAGATTCGGACTCCCTCGCTGTCTTCAAAGCGATAACGGCCCTGCCTTCAAAGCTGCAGTGACCCAAGGAGTTTCCAGGGTGTTAGGAATACAGTATCGTCTCCACTGTGCTTGGAGGCCTCGGTCCTCAGGGCAAGTGGAAAAGATGAATGAAATTCTTAAGAGACGCTTAAAGAAACTGGCACAGGAAACCCACCTTCCGTGGCCTTCTCTATTACCGATAGCACTCTTAAGGGCTTGAAACTCCCCTCTGTAAACAGGACTCAGCCCCTGTGAGATGCTTTATGGATGGCCCTTCTTACTACTGATCTTATATTAGACAAGGAAACAGCAGATCTAATAAAAGATATAACCTCTTTGGCTAAGTACCAACAGGCTCTTAGGACCTTACCTGAAGGCCGCCCTAGGGAAAAGGGAAAGAGTTGTTTTGCCCTGGAGACCTGGTGCTTGTGAAGTCTCTCCCCTCAGACTCTCCCTCTCTAGGTCCGTCTTGAGAAGGACCATTTTCAGTTATTCTGTCTACGCCAATGGCAGTTAAGGTGGAGGGAACTGACTCATGGATTCATCACACTCGGCTGAAGCTTGGACGCCTCCTGAAGGAAATCATAGGCCTTCCACTCCACAGCCTGAAGTTCCAGGAGACGACCCTTCGCACACCTTTAAAGGATCTACCTTTGCTCTTCTGATGAGATCCCCGGGAAAGTAACTATCGTGAGTGTAACTTACATCCTGGCATTAACAGGACGATCACTCTTACTTTATTATCTGCAGTCAGACTCTCTGCAGCCCCCCGTACAGATTGACCTACATCTCATCAACTCCCTTATCCGTGGCTTACTGCCTAATTATACTTCCAATAGCTCCCCTGTTCTTCCTGTGATATCACTCCCTCAAATCATACGGGGCTTATAGGTCCCTTGGTCACCAATCTACAAATTCCATCTACCTCAAACTTCACTTGTGTGAATTCTACCAACAATTCCAATGGTTCCTTATGCCAAAACTGGGTTGCTTTACCCTCAGGCCTCAACTGCCTGGCACCAGGCTTACTCTTGGTTTGTGGCACCTCTGCTTACCGTGGCCTGAACTACAACCCTGGGGAAATATGCCTCCTCTCCTTCCTAGTGCCCCCCACAATGATTTACACTGACTTTCAGATGCAGAACCTTCTCTTGCCAAGGCCACACCATACTCAACCCCCAATTATTCCTTTTATAACGGGGGCCAGAATAAGAGGAGGACTCAGTACTAGCACTGGAGGAATGACTAGCTTTACTCAGTTCTAGCAGAGGCTGTCTCAGGAGTTAAATGATGACATGGAAAAGTTTGCTGATTCTGTCCTAACTGCAGAAGCAGCTTAACTCTTTAGCTGCCGTGGCTCTTCAAAATAGAAAGGCCCCAGATCTGCTAACAGCAGAGAGAGGAGGAAACTGACTCTTTTAGGAGAAGTAGGCTGCTACTTTGTCAACCAATCGGGTGTTGTCTTAAAGTTAAAGAAGGACCAATCGAGTGCAGGGCTAAAGACCTTCAAGAAACAGCATCCTGGAGCTTGTTTAACAACTGGCTGCCCTGGCTCTACCCTCTTAGGCCCGCTAATAACATTCTGCTATTGCTGGCCTTCAGGCCTCTCAGCTTTAACCTTCTTGCCAAATTCGTTTCTTCCAGAATTGAGGCCATAAGGCTACAAATGGTCCTGCAAATGGAACCTGGATGTCCTTGGCTCATGAGCTCTATCGTGGACCTCTGGATTGACCTGCACACCTGAAAGGCTCCCCTCTGGAGGAAACCTCGACATCAGGGCCCCTTCTAGGCCCCAATTCAGCAGGAAGTAGTTAAAGAGCAATTGTCACCCGTGTCCCAGTAGCAGTTGCACTTCCCTGTTCAGAGGGGGGACAGGGTGTTAAAGAAACTTCTTTTCCTGGGTCTGCGAGGGGTGTGGTTTCAAATGCAGGGATTTCCCAGCTCCCTGCCTCAGGTGGTTGGGGCTCTGAGCACCTCCTCCACGTGGACCAGGTAAAATTCTTTGTCTGATCTTCCTGCCCACGGGAAAGCCAGGTGGGGCTCTTTTGTCCCAAATTCCCACAGAAATCTCTGGGAGGAGGGGGCTCTGTAACTCAAGGTTGTAGAACTAGTAGCCAATCCAGTCAGAGTCAAAGATCAATCACTCCAGAGGAAGTTTGAAAGAGCTCCTCTCATTGGACGAGAACATGAAAGGGGAGGGAATAACTCAAGGGTTAAAACTTCAGCTGCTCCTACCTGAAGGGATTTCTCACAGGTAGGGACTGGGTTCCCCTCCCACAACAGTATGGGAGCTGTCTTCTCTCTTTCTCTCTCTGTCTGTCTAATAAATGGCTCTTCCGCAAAACTCTTTGGGTCCATGATTTTATTCTAACGGTAAACTCAACATGCCTCCGGGGCCCCTTTCCCCATTCTTCAGGGTTAGAGAGGCCAAGAACCTACAAGCTCTGGGAGCTGGGTACACCCCCTGGTTACATTTTCACATCTTTTCTTACAGAGAAAGATGGTATCTAAGCCTGAAATTAATTTTTTAAATTATTTATTTATTTACTTATTTATTTTTTGAGACAGTGTCTTACTCTGTCATCAGGCTGAAGTGTGGTGGCGTGATCTTGACTCACTGCAACCTCTGCCTCCCGGGTTCAAGCAACTCTCCTGCCTCAGCCTCCCAAGTAGCTGGGACTACAGGCACACACCACCATGTCCAGCTAATTTTTGTGTTTTAGTTGAGGCGGGGTTTCACCATGTTGGCCAGGATGATCTCAATCTCTTGATCTCCTGATCTGCCCATCTCGGCCTCGCAAAGTGCTGGGATTACAGGTGTGAGCCACCGCCCCTGGCCTAAGCCTGAAATGTAAATGCTTTCTTTGAGATATACTCCAGAGATTTACTGATGTATCTGGTTTTCTCCCATATATATGTGAGGTACACATTTTAATAAACTTCTGTTTGTATTGCTTTTGCTAATCTATCTTTTGTTATAGGAAGTCCCAGTTTAGAGGACATTATTTTTCTTCCTCCCCACTAGCCTAATGTTAGTGAATACTTTGAGCCTTGCAAAACTATGTCCTGTTGGAAAGAGAGAAGAAGCTTTTTTCTCCTCTGGATAAAACCAACACAGGTGGTCCCTCAATTACCATGGTAAAGTTAGGATAAATGATGTGTGACAAGTCGTCTTACTTGAGAATTAGCTATTATTTATATTGAAAAGATACTATTTATTATTTACCTTCATAATGGTTGTGTCTGCTTGGCTATTACTATAGTTTGAAAGTCCACTCCAAAACTCATGTTAAAATTTGATTGCTATTGTGAGAGTGTTAAGAGTGTGGGACCTTTAAGAGGTAATTAGGTCATGAGGGCTCTACCCTCAGGCATGGATTAATGCCCTTATCTCAGGAGTGGATTAGTTTTCTCAGGAGTGAACTCCTACTAAAATAATGCATGTTACCCCATTTTCTCTCTGCCTCATTGCTTGCTTACCATATAATGCCTTCTGCCGTAGGATGACCCTTGCCAGATGCCAGTCATGCTCTTGGACTTTACAGCCTCCAGAACCATGAGCCAAAAAACCATCTATTTTCTTTTTAATAAATTACCTGGTCTGTGTTATTCTGTTACAGCACCAGGAAGCAGACTGAGATTGCTATGTAAAGGGGTGTAACACCTTTCTGTCTCTGCAACCTCTTAATGGATTGCCTATGATGTATATCATATTCTAGTCTAAAACTGTTTTTTTCCTCCACTAACTCCATAGAGAGGTTTTCTAGGCCGAGAGAAGATTTTTAATAAAAAATTGTATTTCCCAGCCAGGTACAGTGGCTTACCCCTGTAATCCCAATACTTTGGGAGATTGAGGCAGAAGGATTGCTTGAGCTCAAGTGCTTGAGACCAGATTAGGCAGATTAGGGGGACCCATCTCTACAAAAACAAAAACAAATTAGCTGGGCATGGTGTTGCATACCTGTGGTCCCAGCTGCTCAGGAAACTAAGGTGGGAAAATTGCTTGAGCCTGGGAGGTTGAAGCTGCAGTGAGTCCTGGTTGTCCCACTGCGCTCCAGCCTAGGGGACATATATATATATATTTCCCCAAAGTTGACAAGGCCTTTAACCCCTCTACCAATCAGTCACTAGATGTGGGTTACCTGAAGAAAGGGGTACCCTAGATGCACAGGCATCCTGCAGTGGAAGCAGCTGAAGGTCATCTCCCAACAGCACTCCCAGCAGCTGGGACAGGAAGCCTTTCTTTGAAGGGGCAGCAGAGTGATGATCACAGTTTTCATTATAGCTTGGTTGTACTGTGTTGTTTTGTTTAACTGCATTTTTCTTTTAAACTGCTCTCAACACTTCACAAACTAGCACATTTTTCTCACCCACTTGCAGAAGTCTCTTGAGAAGTGAGGTTCTTTTTGGCCTTCTCATGCCTATTTTTCATAATGAAAAATGACATATAACGAGTCAGTGACAGAGAATCAAAAGATCTTCTGCTATAATATTGCTAACTTTTTGTTTTGCCACCGTAAACAGATTCTGTGAAGCCAAACCTGAAAACTGTTTTGGTCTTGTTTATGGAGAGTGACTTCTCGGAGTTCTGCCCCAGCACAAGAGCTTCATGAACTTTCTCAGGCATCTTCCACTCCCACGCTCCAATACCAGAACTAGGATTTTGTAAGACTACATGAGGGTGTTGTATTAGTCAGCTTTTCAGAGAAGTAGAATAATAAGATATATACATAGACATATATAGAAAGAGATTTATTATGCAGGATTGACTCACAGAATTATAAAGCTAAACCCCACAATCTGCTGTCTGCAAATTGGAGCCACTGGATGACAGTGGCATAGTTCCAGTCCCAGACTGAAAGCCTGAGACCCAGGGCAGCAACTTGTGTAAGTTCTAGTCCAACTTCAAAGGCACAAGAACCAGGGCTACTGATGTCTGAGGTCGGGAGAAGATGGACGTCCCA
>NW_022437009.1:2857806-2872953 GCF_009761245.1 Sapajus apella | reverse complement strand
ACACTGACCCTCACTGGTGAGGGCTGATTGGATGACACTGACCCTCATTGGTGAGGGCTGTCTTCTTAACTTTGCATATGTATACTCAGATGCTAACCTCTTCCAGGAACACCTACACAGACACACCCAGAAATAATGTTTTCGTCAGATACCTGGGCATGCCTTAGCCCGGTCAAGTTGACACATAAAATTAACCATCACAAATGTCTCAAACCACTGTTAACCAACTTAAGGCAGAGAGAATCTGGGAAACAGAACTTCCTGCCAGTGTACACAGGTCTTCCTGGGCCTTGCCCCTTGGCTTTCTCCTTTAGCTATGTTAAGGAACTTCTCTGGCTATCTCAAATTGTGGTCAGCATGAGGGACATCATCTCAAAAGAGTCAATTACATAGTCTAGGGTGAATCTCAACTGCAGCTGTTATGGAGACACTTTTGATGTTTGGATATTGTTGGACATTTCTAAGCTGGTTGATGGGTATGTAATTTCGGGTCCTAGAAAAGTCATTTTAGCTCTCCTGCGGATTCACCCATGAGTCTCTTTTATTTCCTGCAAGAGAAGACTTTGGAACATACAGTGCATTAATAACATTTCAGATTCAGCTGACCTTCAGAGTATCATTTTATGATTCTGGGCACATCAGGAAAGGGGCACTTGGAGTTATCAGAGCTCTAGGCCAGCAGTTCTCAGATTGTCTCTTCAGACAAATACAAACAAAAAGAGGACTGGGTGACTTATTTCAGGCAAATAGAATTTATGAAAAAAAGCATCAAATGAGCCAAAGAAAAACATTTTATACGGAACAAAGGTACAATCCACAATAAAGATCTAACATCTGGAATCTTTATGTGACAACAATGAAGTATGTTAGACACATGAGGGAAAAAATGCTTGAAACACAATATTTGTGGGAGACTTTTAAACACAAATATCTCAAACTGACAGTTCAAATAAATAAAAATCGTCCAAAAAATTAGAAGATCTAAATCATACAATTTTTCTTTATAAAAAGAAAGTATGCCATTTTTTAAGCTTCTGTAAAACATTTACAAAAATTGATTGTAAATAGGACACCAAGAGAAACTCAGTAAATTTCAAAGCATGAAATATATATGAGCCATTTTATCATGTCACAAAGGAATAGAACTTATTAAACAAGCAAATAAACCATCTGTTTTAAAGTGGAAGGCAAACTCCAAAACAGATATTGTGACAAAATAAAATAAAAAATTATAGATATAGTCTTCTATTAAAATAACAAAATGAGGCTGCGTGTAGTGACTTATACCTGTAATCCTAGCACTTTGGGAGACCAAGGCAGGCGGATCACAAGGTCAGGAGTTCGAGACCAGCCTGGCCAACATGGTGAAACCCTGTCTCTACTAAAAACAACAAAATTAGCCAGGCATGGTGGCAGGTGCCTGTAATCCCAGCTACTCGGGAGGCTGAGGCAGGAGAATCACTTAAACCCAGGAGGGAAGTTGCACTGAGCTGAGGCCATGCCACTGCACTCCAGCCTGGGTGACAGAGTGAAACTCTGTCTCAAAAAATAATAATAATAATAAAATGAGAACTGTTGTATGCATCCATGTAATAAACCCAAGTTACTGATCATCTACTAGACAGTATACACGGTTCTAAGAGCAGGATATAAAACACTGTCCTCATGAGACTTACATTCCACCAGTAGAGTGGGGAAGATAGCTTATAAACAAGTACATTAAAAAATGAGAAAATAGCAGGCGGTAACACTTGCTTTAATTAAAAACAAAACATGATGTGACTGAGAGGGGCTGGCATAGGAGTGGCACTACTTCTGGTTGGAAAGGCCTCTCTGAGGTGGCATTTAAGTTGAGATCTGAACATTAGAAAGATTCATCTGTGAAGATCTTGGAAAAGAACATTCCAGCAGAGAGATGACCTACACTGTATATCCAAGTTACAGAACTGGATGCAGGAAGGGCAAAAATGAAAATACTTTAATTCTTCATAGAAAATTCTTTGAAAAGGAGAAAGAAAATTATAAAGATAACAGCCAAGATAAGTAAGTGCAAAACAAACAAAAAAGATAAGATTGATAAGCAAATCCAAGATTTAGTTACTCCGGAGGAAAAGTATAGAAGATAAGCATCTAATCAAGAATTTTAAAAACCACGTGTAAATATAAAAATAAATAAATCTGTTAAAACAGTTTTAACAGAACTAAGATAACTCTAACACAAAAGAGAAAAAGAAGAGAAACAGAAAAATAAAAGCATATCAAACTTAAACCAATCTTATATATACATCCGAAATCATAAACCTATAAATTGCATCCACAGAACATTAAATGACTCATGCTTCATAACCAAGAAAGCTTTATTCCAGATAAGCAAGGATAATTTAGAAAAACTATTAATATAACATGTTCCACCATTTTTTCACAGTGGATAAGACACATCTTATAATCACAATGAATGAATAAAAGGTTTTGATAAAATTCAACACCTTTTCTGATTTAGAATTACGCTGGCAGCTTGGAAGAATAAACTAATATGGACACCTTGCTTCACTTAATATGGTGAAATGGTAAATGATATATGATACATATAATTAAAAGAATAGCTAGGCTGAAGAAAGAAAGAAAAACAATAATATGTAAACAGTGAGAGAGTTTAAAGCCAGCATTATGAAATAATACAGTGATAAATTTGGGAATAGGAGTGAGGGTATCAAATCCAGATATTGGCTCCAATCACCATTAAGGGAAAGGATCTATATGGTTTGGGACCCGCCTAAGTTGCTAAGCTATCACTAACATCACTGCATTAAAATTGGGACCTTGAGAGGTACCCTCCAGTGAACTAGGAACAAGAAATTCTCTGCCCAGAAAAGCAAAGGGGAAATTTGAATCTGCCTGGGACTCTCATCAGAGAAAAAAATCCTTCCTTTAAGAACCAAAACTTCAAGCCTGTCTTTAACCAAAATGTAAACTACCCAGGTGGCATAGGCATCCTCAAGTCCAAGAAATTAATGTAAACTGGTTTGGAACCAGCAAATCAACTCAGCAGAGGGAGGCATATATTTCCAATATCTAGAGTCGCGGTCAGCAGACTAAGGCCATGGCCAAATACTGCCATGGTCTGCTCTTGCAGAACTTGTGTGTTAAGAATGATTTTTACATTTTTTAAAAGTTGTCATAAAAGAAAAGGAGGAGGAAGAGAAGGCGAAACAGACGGTGACTCTACATAGCCTGCCAAGCCTAGAATATTTACTACTTGGCCTTTTATAGAAGAAGTTTGCCAACCTATGATTTAGATAACAGCGAGAACCCAAAGGGATAAAATACCCTTACTAAAGATCAGCTTACAATAAAAAATGACCACACGACTAAATCATCCCCTATTTAGGAAAGTCAATAAACTCAACGACTAGTAGGATTAAGTAGCTTTGCAAATTCTAGACAATAGTACAATCTGAAGAGACTGTAAAAAGCATTTTTAAAGTAATTAAACTGTACTTTAGGTATTCTGGAGGCAGAGAATGGCTTGAACGCAGGAGTTTAAGGCTGTAGTGCTCAGTGATGGTGCCTTTGAATAGACAGCCACGCTGGCCTGGGCAATATAGCGAGACCCTATATTAATGATAATAATGACAAAAGGAAATATTTTCCACCCTCCCCACCAAGACAGTCTTGCTCTGTCACCCAGGCTGGAGTGCAGTGATTTGATCTCAGCTCACTACAACCTCTGCCTCCTGGGTTCAAGCAATTCTCCTGCCTCAGCCTCCCGAGTGAGTAGCTAGGATTACAGGCGCTCACTACCCCGCCCGGCTAATTTTTGTATTTTTAGTAGAGATGGCATTTTACCATGTTGACCAGTCTGATCTCGAACCCCTGACCTTGTGATCTGCCTGCCTCAGCCTCCCAAAGTGCTGGGATTACAGACATGAGTCACCACGCCTGGGCAGAAATAGATTTTTAAAAGAAACTTTATAAAAGAAAATGTAGTTGTAGGAATTACAATTCAAAAGAAAAATTAGATAGCAGATGTAACACAATTGAGGAAGCAATTAATGGGCTAGAAGGTAAATCTGGGAAGATTAACCAGAATGTAACACAAAGTGATAAAGGGATAGAAAATATGAAAAAGAAGTTAAGAGTTAGGAAGAATAGACTAAGAAGGAATGATTAGTTATAGTTCCCCAAAGAAAGATTAGGATAAGTGAGAAAGAATTATTTGAAGATAAAATTATTGTGAATTATTCAGAAACAATACAAATATAAATCCTTATATTCAAAAAATACATTAAATCTTCAGCAGGATAAAAAGTAAATCCAAAACTAGGCACATTACGGTAAATTATTAAAAACAAAAGGAAAAGAAAATAAATTAAAAGTAAGCAGAGAGTGGTTGAGCTTGGTGGCTCACACCTATAATCCCAACACCTTGGGAGGCCGAAATGTGCAGATCACCTGAGGTCAGGAGTTCAAGACCAGCCTGACCAACATAGTCAAACCCTGTCTCTACTAAAAATGCAAAAATTAGCCAGGTGTGATGGCGGGCACCTGTAATCCTAGCTACTCAGGAAGCTGAAGCAGGAGAATTGCTTGAACTTGGGAGGCAGAGGTTGCAGTGAGCCAAGATCACGCCACTGCACTCCAGCTTGGGTGGCAGAGAGAAACATAAATGAACACTGTGGCCGAGGTTGCTATATATCCACTCAAATACATTCTGAATCGTCCGGAAAAACAGTTGTAGTTGAGCATATGGATGCTAATGTTAGTGTTCTATGAGGAAGGCATGTCTTCTAGATATGACTTTGGAATCGTGTAATATTTTACATAATTATGAAACAAACTTAAAGTTTAAAAAAAGCAATCCCTAAAAGTGGAAAGTAAAAGGAAACAATTCTAACGTTTGTCTAAATAGTGGCATAACCTCACAGAGAGAGACTGGTCAAAGTGACTTTCAGAAATAGTAAGTTGACTGTATATTGCTAGCGATACATACCCTAAAAGCAAAAACAATGACATATAACAATTGTAAGGTGTGGTGGCTCATGCTTGCAATCCCAGCACTTTGGGAGGCCAAGGTGGGTGGATCACCTGTGGTCAGGAGTTCAAGACCAGCCTGATCAACATGGAGAAACACCATCTCTATTAAAATACAAAATTAGCCGGGTGTGGTGGCGCATGCCTGTAATCCTACCTACTTGGGAGGCTGAGGCAGGAGAATCGCTTGAACTCGGGAGCCGGAGTGGGAGCCAGAAGCTGTGGTGAGCCTAGATCCTGCCATTGCACTTCAGCCTGGGCAAGAAGAGAGAGACTCCGTCTCAAAAAAAAAAGAAAGAAAAAAAAACTATCCACAGTAATCATATTGTTAGTGGTACCCATGGTATTATCATGTGGGCATTGTGGGATAAAGCAAAGAGTAATTATGGTACTGTATGCGTCTGCTAGGACGGCTACAACAAAATGCTACAGACTAGGAGCTTAAGCAACAGAAATGTATTTTCTCACAGTGTTGGAGGCTAGAATTTCATGATCAAGATGCTGTCAGGCTGGTTTCTGGTGGGACCACTCTTCCTGGCTTGTAGACAGCCACCTTCTTACTATGTCTTCACATGACATTCCCTCCATGTACACTGGGAGAGAGGGTTAGAGGGGGAGAGATCCCTGTCTCTGCCTCTTCTTCTCCTTTTTTTATAATAGAGACAAGGGTCTCACTATGTTGCCCAGACTGGTCTCCAACTCCTAGACTCAAACAATCCTCCCACCCTTGCCTTCTAAAGCACTAGGATTGCAAGTGTAAGCCATCTCACCCGGCTACGACTTTTCCTCTTCCTGTAAGGATACCAGTCCTGTCAGATTAAGGCCTCACCCTGATGATCTCATTTAACCTTAATTTCCTCCCTAAAGGCCCTATCTCCAAATACAATCATCCCTTGGTATCCATGGGGGATTGGTTCCAGGACTTTACACCATACCAAAACCTGCAGATGATTAAGTCCCTTGTATAAAATGTATTTTATATGTAATATAAAATGTTAGTTAAATATAACCTACCTACATCCTCTCACATACTTTAAATCATCTCTAGATTACTTATAATTCCCAATACAATGTAAATGTTATATAAATAGTTGTTATACTGTATTGGTTTTTAAATTGTGTTATTTTTTATTACCATATTATACATTTTTTTCCAAATATTTTTGACCGTCAGTTGATTGAATCCATGAATGTGGAACCCACAGATATGAGGGACCAACTGTGTAGTCACTGGAGATTACAACTTCAGCATATGAATTTTGGGAGACACACTTCAGTCCAATAACAGGTACCATTGAAAACTGAAATTTTTCACATAGGAGAAAGGAAATACAGATGTAAGATAGCTAAGACTGAGTAAAAAGTCTATAGTCCTGAATATGAGTAAAAACTATCAGTATGTGCATTGTATGAGCATTCATATATGTATGTTCATACATGTATGTAATATAACATATTATACATAAGACAATAGAATTTATATATACCACATTTGTCTATTGAAAAGGCCTGGAGGCAAAGATCAACTTAGTAGCAATGAGAACACTAGTACCCAGATTATAGTCTCTAAATACCATTTCCTATTCAAATGAATCAGAGATTCCTAGAAAAAAATCTTTGATTCTAGGCCTGAGAAGGGAAATGTACAGGCTGTACATATAAAATCTTATCATCCCTGGTAGCAATAAAGTTATTCGTTATCATTTCAGTGGGTTTATGAACCAACTCGAAGAGTCTTCCCAGCCAAATATAGGATAATTTTATTTTTGGAATTGATTTTGACTACAGAGTATCTGAGCTTGCTTGCTCAGTCTGGCTAGAGTTCTATTAGTTATCTGATAGCCTTTTAATGAATTCCTCTTTTGCTTTGAGTAAGTCAAAATTATTTTTTACTTGCAGCTAAGAAACCCATCAAATGAAACTTGACTAGCATGACTTAAGGCATAATCGATGTTCAGTAAATGGTGATTTTCCTCCTAGGAGTCAAAAATCTAGTATGACTTCTTCTCAGATTTTAAAAACTGTGAGGGAAACTTTCTCCCTACGAGGATTTTCCTCTTCCACGAGGAAGATTCTGCCTCTATTCACATCCCCTGCATTTCCTCTACTCTCCTCTACTCAAGGGAAGAAGGCCTGGAAGCCAACTGATCACAGTCCAAGGTTTTGACTGGGCCCCCATAATCAGTGGGCAGGGCTATTTAGCATCCAGGTCCTGTTCTACACTTTCTGCTTCCTATCTCCCAACGGTAAGCGGACATAAGAGCTCTTAGGTCTTCCTCAGTTTGATGCTAAAGAGTAAATGCATTTAGTACTCCTCTTAGAGGCTGGATCTCTCTATCAACCAATATGCCTAACATTTCAATTTGAAGAGAAGTAAAAAATTCCAGGTACACATTGAGGCTTAAGACATGCTCAAGTTTATCTTTTACCAGAAAGCCCTCCACTGGGAATTATCAGGTGCTGACTTAGCTATTAATCATATTACTCATTGATTCTCATTTCCTGCTGTTTCTTACCTGGCACAGAACTCCCTTGGGAAATTAATGGCAAGATGGGATGATTTAAATGCAGGGCTCGGCCGGGCATGGTGGCTCAAGCCTGTAATCCCAGCACTTTGGGAGGCCGAGGCGGGTGAATCACGAGGGCAAGAGATCGAGACCATCCTGGTCAACACGGTGAAACCCCGTCTCTACTAAAAATACAAAAAATCAGCTGGGCATGGTGGCACGTGCCTGTAATCCCAGCTACTCAGGAGGCTGAGGCAGGAGAATTGCCTGAACCCAGGAGGCGGAGGTTGCGGTGAGCCGAGATCGCGCCATTGCACTCCAGCCTGGGTAAAAAGAGCGAAATTCCGTCCCAAAAAAAAAAAAAAAACCGGCAGGGCTCAGATATTCTGGGGTTCCTCACAGAGGAGAAGAGGGGTGATACCACTAGGTAACACCAAAACCCCTCTCTCATTCTTACAGAATCACCAAGAGATGGGAAGCAAAGTGCAAAAGAATACAGCACGGATACTGACATTTCAACACAGGGACTCTGAAGTTTATGCTTAGGGGCTCTGACAGGTGGGCATAGGGTAGAAAGGAGAAGGGGAGGAGAAGGAAGGCAAAGTGAGAGGATGGCCTCTTTGGGCTCTTCCCTCTACTGTCTACCTCATTCGACTCTCCCCCATTAATTCCTACCTATACATCCAAGGAAGAGAGTGATGAAGAGGGTGATGAGGATGAGTCAAGCTCCAAGGTATTTTATTGGCCACAGCCTTTTCTTGGGTGTTCATGTCTTGGGAATTTCTCTTTTGTACCTCTGGTGTGCTAAAAGCATGCTTATACCGCCTATGCTCCAGACTTTAAAAAGAGGCTCATCTCTCTCTCCTTTTGTTGGCATACTTTTCCTTGGATTCATCTTTTATTGCTGTCAGACAGTTAAAATAGTGAAGTCTGAGAAAGAGGTATAAACATAGGGGGAAAGTACCAAGAGGGTCACTTGGACATTAAAAAATTTTTTTTTGTAGAGATAAGGTCTTGCTGTGTTTCCCAGGTTGGTCTTGAAATCCTGTCTTCAAGTGATCCTCCCAGTTTTGCCTCCCCAAACACTAGGATTATAGCCATGAGCCGCCATGGCTGTAATCCTAGTGTTTGGGGAGGCAAAACTTTTAGCATTAAATTTTGCCTTGAGATTAGGCAAAAAGAATCATTCCTTGGTTATCCCTAGCTTCACAATGGCCTAGGGAAGTGTTTGAAGCCAAAACATTCTCATAAAATGCATGCATTTGCCTGCTCCTGCCCTCTGAGCATGATGTACCCTCTTTGGCACCCATGGACAAGGGCGTAGCCCTAGGAAGGCAGGATTTGAGTGTTCAGATCCTTGGGCCCAAGCCCAATACTACTTCCAACCCCAAATACCATGTCTTTCAATACAAGTAACATGGACGGTAACAGGCCTGCCATTCTAAAATCATGTCTGGCTAATGGCTTGGCAGGTGAATAATCTGCTGTGAGCCTACCTGAGCAGTGACTGCTCTTGGGACCAGAGGATGTGAACCCACATGGCTGTGAGGAAGCCCCAGCTCTTGGGAACTGTTGCTGCAATCTCCAGCTCTGCTGGCCTTGCTTCACTGTTTTCTGATTCTACATCAGCCCCCTCTTAATGATCTCCTGGTACTCCCCAACTCTAAGGAAACTGTTTGCTATGGAAGCTCTAGGAAATACATAATGGTATGAGGTGGTGGCTTTCAATAATGGGCCTTCACGTTCTGAAGATGATGTGGTTGAAATATGAATGGATCTCTCTGCTTGGGAGATGATCTTTCCAAGACAAGCTTCTTCTCTTAGGTTTGTTCCCAAGTCACTTACTGGGGTTTCAGATGGCATCTTAGGTCCTCTGCTTCCCTCTTCTGGTCAATTGAAGGGAATCTTTATAGCCATTTAGAGTTCAGGGGAAGGATTAACATATGATGCTACCTAGTAATAGAACCAAATAATAATCTCCTAGTGCTCACTCTTCAATTCACAAAAAGCTACACCCAGGAACTAGGATAATTAAAGATAACATTACCTCTCAAATATGCTCACACTAAGGCAGTCATGCCATCTATTCTAATGTACAGACCTAGAGGGAATATGTTAAGCCAGCAATTCAACATCTGAAACCAATGTGTGTTTTTGTAGAAAGGGTTCTTTGGTCAAACATATTTGGAAAATCTTAGGGTAAAATGAGTTACAGGCCGGGTGCAGTGGCTCATGCCTGTAATCCCAGCACTTTAGGAGGCCGAGGTGGGTGGATCACGAGGTCAAGAGATCGAGACCATCCTGGCCAACACGATGAAACCTCATCTGTACTAAAAATACAAAAAAATTAGCCGGGCATGGTGGCACACGCCTGTAGTCCCAGCTACTCAGGAGGCTGAGGTGGAAGAATCGCTTGAACCCAGGAGGCAGAGGTTGCAGTGAGCCGAGATTGTGCCACTGTACTCCAGCCTGGCGACAGAGCAAGACTCTGTCTCAAAAAAAAAGTTACACAAGCTACTCTACTAAAAAATTGCTTGGGGCCTTTAAATTGATCATGTGCACTGTGAATTTCCTAAGAGGATAGAGTATGTAGTTTTTGATCAATGACTCCATGATTGGCGAGAATCCCAAGGATTAGCGTTCCATTCTGTAGAGTATTTTGGGGGAAATGCAACACTAGACATTGAAAAGGTGAACTAAAAAAGAAAGATCTTCACATTTTGAAATGCCAAGTGTTATCTCACCCAAGCCAACAGCATGTCCAGTGAAGCAAATGACCATTAATACCTCCTGAGCTGACATCAGCTCAGTTATTTTAAGCCACAAAGCTTAGAGTTGGGAAAAACACCCTAAAGACCCTAAGGGTCCTTTGCAGACCAATCCCTCCAATTTGTAGGTAAGATGACTGAGACTTAGAAAGTTATAAGGTATAGTCTCAAAACCCAGTGAAGAAATATGATTTTACTGTGTATTGGTGGGAGTCCAGGACCCACGACCATTTTGCTGAGAGGAGCTGTCCATCACAAAAAGCCTGCATTTCGACATATTCAATAAGCAGGTTTAAAAAAAAACCCTTAATTTAGAAGAGTATATATCAGGCCATCCGCTTCACTGGAAAGATGTACGCAAGATGCTGCAGCCTTTGACAAAACAAGATCCAACTTATTATTCATTTATAAACCCACAGAAGGCACTTTTATAAAAAGACATCATCCTCATTCATGCATCAAATGGAAAGTCAGGAAATACAGTTTGTGTTAAACTCCAAAGGGCTTTGATGCTTTTTCATAAATGTTAGCACATTTGGGAGAACACCACAGCCTTCTGTGTTAGCTAAGACTGTTCTGGTTGCTAGTGACAAGAACTCAACTTGAACTGGTTTAGGCAGAATAAAAAGGAGGGTGGAGAGTAATTTATGGGATGGCTCACCTAACAAAAGGAATAGCTGGCGGGGCAGGGTGAGTGAAAGAGCCATTGAGATTCCCACCTTCATCTCTTGTGTGTTTCTCTTGGTCAGTCAGCTTCACTCTTCTACTGCAGATAGGATCTACCCCCTCAGGAGGGTGGTGGCTGTCTTGGGCTCAGAGTTTCACATCTTTCCTACCAGAAAGGAATGGTCTCAAGTTCAAAGGTCCCAGAGAACGGCTCTGATTGGCCTTGCTTGTTCAAGATGTACCTTTCTGAGGTAAGGGAAATAGGTCTTCATAGAGGCAGACAGCCTGGCAGGTAACAGCATGGGGCCCGGCGCGGTGGCTCACGCCTGTAATCCTAGCACTTTGGGAGGCCAAGGTGGGTGGATCACCTGAGGTCAGGAGTTCAAGACCAGCCTGGTCAACATGGTGAAACCCCATCTTAAAAAAAAAAAAATTAAAAAAAACAAAAACAAAAAGCAGCATGGGTTCTGAAATCAGACTGCTTGAGATCAAACACTGACTCCCCTGCCTGCTAGCTAAATGGTCTCGAGCAAGTTACTTAAGCTCTTTCACCTCTATTTCCTTATCTGTAAAATGGGGACAATAATGGTTTACAGGTTTTATACCATGATTAAATGAGATAAAAATATGTAAATGATTTTATATAGTACCCGTCAGAAGGCAAGTAATAAATAGTCATTAACTATTCTCATTACTGGTTCAGCTTGGCGGGTCAGGAGGTCATGCTTAGATTAATCACTATGGCAATTTAATGGAATGATTGAGAGCATATGCTCTATGGTTTGATGATTTGATTTCAAGTTCTAACTCCTGCACTTACCAGCTATACCTTAGAGAAGTTGTTTAACTCTTCTGTGCCTTTGGTTTCTTCATCCGTAAAATAGGGGTAATAAGGATTCCTATCTTATAAGATGGTTGCAAGCAATAAATTAGATGACAAATTTGAATGGTTTAGCATCGTGCCTAGCACATAGTAAGCATGCAACAAAGTTACTGCTGTTATCATTAAGGCTATTCAGGCAGTCTACAAAAAGATGGCATCTTCCATTTGAATCATGATGGTAGGAGTATTTCATTCATTCATTCAATAAATATTTGTTGAGCGTTACTACTATGCTAGGCACTGTGCTAAATGTGAAGAATACAGAGTGATGAGCAAGACAGATAAGGCCCTGATCTCATGAAGTGCGCATGTTAGTAAGGCTTTAAGCAGAGGGATATTATTCTGGACAGGATGAACAATAAATGTCCGCTATACCTACCAACTATTAAATCCCTAACTTCTGTCTGGGTGTGGTGACTCCCCTGCACTCCCAGCACTTTGGGAGGTCAAGGCAGGCAGATCACTTGAGGTCAGGAATTCGAGACCAGCCTGGCCAACATGGTGAAACTCCGTCTCTACTCAAAATACAAAAATTACCTGGGCGTGGTGGCGCGTGACTGTAATCCCAGCTACTCAGAGACTGAGGCATGAGGATCGCTGGAACTTGGGAGGTGGAGGTTGCAGTGAGCCAAGATCCTGCCACTGCACTCCAGCCTGGGCAACAGAGCAAGATTCAGTCTCAAAAATTAATTAATTAATTAAATCCTTAACTTCTTTGTTAATAACCAGTCCTTCAGATTTCTTTTCTTATGCCTTCTTTTAAAAACATAGTCACACCATTATATCTCTTTCTCCTTGTAAAGGGATACAGTGCCTCTTTCTTTTCCTGATAGATAACTATGACTATGTATGAATGTATACATATATAGGTACTGTATGTATTCTTTATGATATTTTGAAGATCTAGTAGATCACTTCTCTGTCAGGGGTTTAGGAGAACTGCTACCTTGATTAGTCTCAAATTTAGGAGTAGAATCAGGACAGCGGAAGGCCAACTTCACCTGAAGATAAAAGAATCCTTCAAAAATTGGTTAGTAAACTTACCTCACATATATACAAAAATCATTCCTAGGTGAATTATAGGTCAAATGGGAAAAGTAAAACAATAAAGCTTCCAGCAGATAACATAGGAGAATATCTTTATGAATTCTGGATTAGGAAAGATTTCTTAAACAAGATCCTCAAAGCACTTAAAATCGTTTGAAAAAGTTGACTACATTAAAATAGTTTGAAAACGTTGACTAGGTTAAATTTAAGAACTTTTGTTTGTTAAAGTGCACAGCTAAAGGATACAAAAAGCAAGCCTTAAAATGAAGCATTTTTCAATGTGTATAACCAACAAGGGGCTCAGGGGTTCTTACCTAAGATATATAAAGAATTCCTGGCCAGGCGCGGTGGTTCACGCCTGTAGTCCTAGCACTTTGGGAGGCCGAGGTGGGTGGATCACCTGAGGTCAGGAGTTCAGGGCCAGCCTGGCCATCATGGTGAAACCCCATCTTAAAAAAAAAAAAAAAAAAAAAGAATTCCTACAAACCTGCCAATCAAAAGAAAACAAAAACAGATAATACAATACAAAAAAAGTGGGCAGAAAATTTGACGGATAATGAATATGAAATGAGCATTAATGCTCAACATCATTAGTCAGCAGGGAAATGTGCACTAAAGCCACACTGATACACCACTGTCCCTCACTAGAGTATCCAACCAAGCTTACAAGGTTGTAAAACATCAAGAACTCTGAAATGTTGCTGATGGAAGTACAAATTGGCACAATTACCATAGCAAACAGATTGACATTATCAAATAAAGTATAAGATATGCATAATTTATGACACAGCAATTCACCTCCAAGTTATATACCCTCATAAAGCATATGCTTATGTGCACCAGTATACATGTTTAAAAATATTCATAGCAATACTGAATAATAACTCCAACTGGAAACAACCTAAATGTCTATCAAGAGTGAGATAAATAACAAATTATGATGTATTCGTATTATAAAATGCTATAAGAAATAAGGAAAAAATACAGCTACATGACACATAGAGGATGAATCTTAAAGACACAATATTATGTGAAAGGAGCCAAACAGTACAGAATATATACTGTATAATGTAATTTATATAAAATTTTTGTTTTGAGACTGAATTTCCCCTTGTTGCCTAGGCTAATCTCAAATTCCCGCACTCTTGCAGTCATTACCCGTCCGCCTCTGGAGTAGCTGGGATTATGGACACATGTCACCCAGCCTGGCTTGATAGACAATTGTTTAAAAGGCAAAATTAAAGAAGTTTTAGGACTAAAACTATCAAAGAAGAATAAGAAAGTAAATACTGTAAAAATGAAGAGAGTATTTACTTTTAGTGAGAGTTAGAGGTTACGATCAGGAAAAGGCTTCTACAGCTATTATGTTTTATGTCTCGACACAGGCAGATTATATTATATTATATTATATTATTATATATTATATTATATTATTATATATAGATTATATTATATATATATATATATTATATAGATTATATTATATTATTATGTTTTATGTCTCGACACAGGCAGATTATACAGAGGTTTGTTTTACAGATTAACTCATTTAAAAAAAAAACACCTTTCTGTATGTATGTTGTATTTTACACACACTTGCACTCAATAATAAGTATAGTGCGGATGCAACGGACAGAGTCAGATAAAGGGTAGGACTGCTCAAGTTCAAAGTCACAGAGCTCTCTAAAGGGGGGTTGAAGGTCATCAACTTAAGGACGATCACCATCTTAGAGCAAGCACTTATGCAACTTGCTGCTAAATGGGGGAAGTGGTGGCTTGCCCAACCTCATTATATATTCTGTTGGTATAACTTGCAGACAGGGATTTAGTTATAGAGAAAATATACAACAAACATTAAATCTATAGGTTTCAAATCATCAAAGCTAACAGTCTCCCAGAACCCCTATTTAGCGGTGCATGTTCAACTCTACAAAAGCATAGTCATTAGAGGGGAAGCTTAAGGGACAGATGGAAAGTGCCAATCATCAGAGCCTCCATTCCAACACATCCCTCATCCTAGCAGGTCCATTTTTCACTGGGCCTGGGCAACTGACTTGCTCCCCAGCTGCCATAGCTGCCCCAGCAGGAATTGCAATCATGTCTACCTTGCACCATCACCTCCATAACATTGTGACGACACCGTTTTGCATCCTCCCTGTCTTCCCCACAACTTTCACATAATGGAGGGGTTTGTATGTTGGTTTGCTTGGCTTTGGCTAGGAAGAGGAAAGTTTCTATCATAAAC
>NW_022437009.1:2831979-2857706 GCF_009761245.1 Sapajus apella | reverse complement strand
TACAGGCACGCGCCACCATGCCCAGCTAATTTTTTGTAGTTTTAGTAGAGACGGGGTTTCACCATGTTGACCAGGATGGTCTCGATCTCTTGCCCTCGTGATCCACCCGCCTCGGCCTCCCAAAGTGCTGGGATTACAGGTTTGAGCCACCGCGCCCGCAGCCAGGGATTTTTTTAATGTTTATTGGGCCCTTATAAATTTTAAGCTTCAAAATAATGTATGAGCTGGGAGTATTGTTATCCTTACATGAACTTAGAGGAGTGAGGCACTTCATTTTCACATCTCTGCCTCCTTGTCCCTACCCACACATGTCCCATACAAGTCTAATAGTTTTTAAATATTTTCATTGAAATAATATAAATAGATTAAAGGTAATTTTGAAAGCAAATTAAATTTCTCATTTCACCATTCTAGCACTTTTTTCTATTTTTCAAAGTTTTGCCATGTACACATACAATCATATGCTTACATACACATTCATTTTTATGTTTTTATCAGAAATCTTTCATCTTTTTCTTGAGCTTAGATAACTTTCAAAATCTTATTTTGGGATACAGCTTAGCATTGTATTAAGAAGATAAACAATAATCTGCTTAAACCATTCCCATATTATTGGATATTTAGACTTTTTTTAGTTTTAACTAATAAATATTGTGTGCAATAATACGTTCGTTAAAGCAAAATATAAAATTTTACATTTATCCCTGTTAAATTTAACTTTATTAGTTTTTGGCCAATTATTACAACATATCAAGAGCTTCTTGAATTTTTACTTTGCTATCCAATGTCGTGCATGATTCATGGATTTGATGAGTCATTAATTAAAGCATTGAAAATGGCAGACCCAAGGACAAAAGCTTGCAGAGGTATATGTGCCAAAAGGCATACTAGAATGCTCAAAATAACACTCATGATATTTCCAAACTTGTAACAGCCCAAATGTCCATCAGTTGCAGAACGTACAAACAAATTATTACATATTCACAGAATGGACTACAATATAAGAATAAAAATAAAGGTACTACAGCTAGAATCATTCCTTGGATGGATCCTGCAAACAAAATGTTAAGTAAAAGAAGCAAAACACGGCACGATGGCCCATACCTGTAATCCCAGCACTTTGGGAGGCCAAGACAGGCGGATCAGGAGGTCAGGAGATTGAGACCATCCTGGCCAACATGGTGAAACCCCATCTCTACTAAAAATTCAAAAATTAGCTGGGTGTGGTGGCACATGCTTGTAATCCCAGCTACTCAGGAGAATCGCTTGAACCTAGGAGGTGGAGGTTGCAGTGAGCTGACATAACGCCACTGCACTCCAGCCTGGCGACACAGAGAGACTGGGGGTGGGAGGGGGAACCAAATGTAAACGAATACTTACTCTAAGGTGCCATTTCAATAAAGTTAAAAAATAGACAAGACTGGATTATGATGTGAGGTATCAATATCTTGGTTACCCTTAAGGAGGGGAGGCAGTTTGTCATTGGAAAAGCATGCCAAGTAGGCCTTCCAGATGCTAATGAATGTTGTACTTCTATACCTGGATGATTGCATGGGCATGTTTATTTGGTGATAATTCATCAAGCTGTACATTTAGGATTTGTGAATTTTTTCATATTTTACAATTCAAAACAAAGTTTATTTTATTTTGTTTATTTATTTTTGAGATGGAGTCTCACTCTGTGGGCCAGGCTGGAGAGCAGTGGCATGATCTTGGCTCACTGCAACCTCTGCCTCCCAGGTTCACGCAATTCTCCCTCCCTCAGCCTCCTGAGTAGCTGGGATTACAGGTGCCTGCCACCACGCCTGGCTAATTTTTGTATTTTTTTTTTTTTCTGGAGCCAGTTTCCCTCTTGTTGCCCAGGTTGGAGTGCAATGGTGTGATCTTGGCTTACTGCAACTTTCGCCTCCTGGGTTCAAGCAATTATCCTGCCTCGGCCTCCTGAGTAGCTGGGATTACAGGCATGCGCCACCATGCCCAGCTAATTTTGTATTTTTAGTGGAGACAGGGTTTCTCCATGTTAGTCAGGCTGGTCTCTATCTCCTGATCTCAGGTGATCCACCCGCTTGGCCTCCCAAAGTGCTGGGATTGCTTGTGTGAGCCACTGTGCCCGGCCCTTAGTTTTTGTATTTTTTAGTAGGCATCTGGTTTCACCATGTTGGCCAGGCTGATCTTGAACTCCTGACCTCAGGTGATCCACCTGCCTCAGCCTCCCAAAGTGTTGGAATTATAGGCATGAGCCACTGCACCCGGCCCAAAGTTTATTTTAAAAATAACAAGAATAATGAATTCAAAAGTTCATAGTGTCAGCTGAATACAGTGCTGTATGCCTGTAGTCTCAGCTACTTGGGAGGCTGAGGCAGGAGGGTTGCTTGAGCCTAAGAATTCAAAGCCATATTATGCTATGATTGTGCCTGTGAAGAGCCACCACACTCCAGCCTCAGCAAATAGTGAGACCTCATCTCTAAAAAACAAAAGTACATCATGATGCTAACAGTTATACATAAATCAATGAAAATTAAAAAGATAAAAATATAAGATCGGATCTAGCTTGGAGTGGTAAGTAGTGAGTTCAGTTTGAATATGTTGAAATGAAACTGTTGGAAGAATATGCAGGTGAAAATATTCAGTTAATAGTTGAATATATGGGTCTGGGGATCAGGGTAGCGCCCTGAGCTGGAGAGGAATATCTGGGAGTCATCAGTGTATTGATAGTAAATGAAATCGTGGAAGTAGATGAGATCTTACACAGACAAGAAAAAAGCACTCTGGCTGGGCGAGGTGGCTGATGCCTGTAATCCCAGCACTTTGGGAGGCCGAGGCAGGTGGATTGCTTGAGGTCAGAAGTTCGAGACCAGCCTGGCTAACATGGTGAAACCCTGTCTTTAAAAAAAAAAGCAATCTGAGGAGAGAACCTTAGGGGATTGTCAAGACTTACAGAAAGCTCATGAAGGACGTAAAGAAGGAGCATTGAGAGAGAGAGAAGATCTAGTGGAGAGCAGTAGAAACAAGGGGTAGAGACTTTAGGACGAGGAAATGGCCCAAAAAAGCCAAATGCCAGAGATACAGAAAGCAAGCTAAAGACTGAGGAGTCTCCGCTGGGTTTAATAACTAGGTCACAAGTGATTTCGGTGAGAATAGAGTCAGTGGCATAATGAGGTCTAAGATGGGTTTTCCATATGGATGTCATCTAGGAAGATGGCAGAGTTTGGGAACAGAGGAGGAGCTTAGATGTTGGTGGGGTTAGTGATAAGGAAGCGCAGAGAACAAAGTAGCTAGGTGGCATGAATATTGAGCAGTGTGGGTCCAAAAGCAGGAGGGGGCCTGGAAGAATGCTGACTACTCACCTTCCCACTTTTTGGTATATAGGACTAAAAAATTCTCAGCCTCTATTCAATAGGCTGTAGTCAGAATATATGTCAGGAGGGTACTGGGCTTCCCACCAGACCAGGAAGTGGAGGAAACATTCTATGAAGCTATTGAGGGAGTCTTTTATTATGGATGGCAATTATGCTTAAAACTGAAGAAGAACAGACAATAGTCTTTGTCAGGTCTTCATTTGCAAGCCAGGACCCAGAAAGTCTAAAGTCCTGCCTGCCTCTGCTGATCACCACCATCCCTGCCCCGCCTGCTTCCTCATTATCCCTGATCGCCTAGTGGGGCTTCCTCCTCCATAAGCTTCCCCTCACCCCACTCTGCCATCTTAACTGTTATTATGATAACATGAATACTCCTCACCCCACCCTGCCATCTCAACTACTGAACTTATGGTAATGTATACTCCTTGCCGCTACCCCCACCACTGTAACTGATCTTACCCCGTAACACCCCTGACCTCTCCCCAAAAGATTTGCCCAAACCTATAAAACCAACTCCTATCCCACGGCCCTTCGCTAACGCCCTTTCGGCCTCAGCCCACCTGCACCCAGGTGAATAAACAGCCATGTTGCTCACACAAAGCCTGCTTGGCGGGTCTCTCCATTCAAAGTGTACTTTTTAACAGTCTTCCCTGCTTGGCTGCTTAAGCTTTACCTCTGGAAGTCTGAATGTTTATCTTTGTAACCACTGAAATCAATTAACCGGCATCATTAGGTAGAATATTACTCTCCTCTTCCTTCTGTTCACTTTCCAGGCCCTTGGGTATCCGGTAATTCTACATTCTTGTTAGTTCCAATCTACTCCTGAATCAAAACATTTTCTTCTTCCAGTACCAAACTTCAAATTCCTCTTGGATTTTTTGATATATAGAAAATTCAAAGCCAGTACAGCCTTCTGGGTAAGAGACTAGGTGTGTTCTGTTAATTCATGAAAAATCAATTACACGGAAAAAGTCTGAAGATACCAGATTCTGAAGTCTGAAGCCACAGATTCAAAAGAAAATTGGAACTCATGATTGGTGATTGAGAAGAAATCTGGCTGTCCAGGGCCTGATTCCAGACACGTGTTGTATGCCCATGACCGTTATGTTCAGAGGTTCCTGCATCTGTGGGACTTACTTTTTCATGTTCATATGGATTTGATGGGCAGATGAGCAGAAAATGTGAATCAATGTTCTAGTCCATTCCCCTATGGCTCCAATTTCATCCTTTATCTTTTGAGCAAAATAAAAATACTGTAAAAACTGCTTTCCTACTTCCCCTTCTACTTGGTTACCTCATTCTCTTTCCATTCCTTCTTTGGGGGTTTGTTCCCGTAGGTAGCACAAGCTGGAGGGGGAACTTAGTGAGTCAAAGTATGGGGAAAGCCTGGTTCAGTATCCAACATGAAACACAGGTGATTTTCTTCCTCCCAAAGTGGGAAATCTGGGCTGGGTAAGGTGATTCACACTTGTAGTCCCAGCACTTTGAGAGGCTGAGGTGGGCAGATCATTTGAGGTCAGGAGTTTGAGACCAACCTGGCCGAGATAGTGAAACCCTGTCTCTACTAAAAATACAAAAATTAGCCGGGCATGGTGGTGCATGCCTTTAATCCCAATACTTGAGTGGCTGAGGCAGGAGAATCGCTTGAACCCAAGAGGCAAAGGTTGTGATAAGCCGAGATGGCACTACTGTACTCCAGCATGGGTGACAAAGTGAGACTCCATCTCAAAAAAAACCCAAAAAACCAAAAATCAAAAAACCAAAGTAGGAAATCTGGTGGGTGGGTGAGAGGTACCCAGCCAATGAGTTCACACAGGCTAATCCTTCAGACTTCTGAGGCTCATTCCAATAAATATTTCATTTAATCAAAGAAGAATCTATAAAGTGTCGATTGTCCATGCAGAGCAATATGGGAAATATATAGAAGAAGCATGTGTAATGGGCTGTATAGTACAGTATTCCCCAAAGACATCAGGTCTTACTCTCTATGATTAACTTTAATTTTCAAATATGTTAGTGTTAATATACTGGGGAAAGGGTCTTTGCAGATGTAATTAAGTTAAGGATTTAGAGAAGAAAACATTATTTGGGATTATCTGGACGGTCCCAAAATGCAATCATATGCATCCTTAAAATAGAGAGGCAGGCCGGGTGAAGGGGCTAACACTTGTAATCCCAGCACTTTGGGAGGCTGAGGCAGGCGGATCACGAAGTCAAGAGATCGAGATCATCCTGGCCAACATGGTGAAACTCCATCTCTACTAAAAATACAAAAATTAGCTGGGCATGGTGGTGCGCACCTGTAGTCCCAGCTGCTTGGGAAGCTGAGACAGGAGAATTTCTTGAACCCAGGAGGCAGAGGTTGCAGTAAGCTGAGGTCGCACCACTACACTCCGGCCTGGTGACAGAGCAAAACTCCATCTCAAAAAAAAAAAAAAAAAAAATAGAGAGGCAGTGGGAGACTAGATACACACAGAGAGAAGATCATGTAAGAACACAACAAAGAGAGATTTGAAGATGCCGGCCTTGAAGATGGGAGCAATGCAGCCAACAAGCCAAAGAATCCTGGAAGCTTCCAGAAACTGGAAGAGGCAAAGAATGGATTCTCCCCTAGAGCGTCTGGAGGGAGTACAGCCTTGCCAACATTGTGATTTTGCCCTAGTGGTGCTGATTTCAGACTTCTGGCCTCCAGAACTGAAAGAGAGTAAATTGCTATTGCTTTATGTCACCAAATTTGTGGTCATTTGTCATAGCAGTCACAGGAAATTAATACAGCATGTAACAGTTTAGAAACAGCCCAACTCTCTGGAAAGGACATAGGAATGGGTACGCTGACTTACACACACACACACACACACACACACACACACACACACACACACAAATATACCCCAAGGCAATGAAACAAATAATACAGGGTCAAATCCAGCGCTGAAGTGCATGCCATCCCGCAGCAGTATTTTATAGTGTAGATGTCTTAGTTCACCGGAATCACCGGGGGTCATTCAATGCCTCTCACTCAGCATTTCCACACAGGCCCAGCTCACACATGACACCCATCACAAGGCCCTGCACAAGGACCAAGTAGAACCTCAAGCTCAACACAGAGAAGAGTTGTGTTGGAACTCGAAGAAGAAAGCCGTTCTCTGAAATCATGCTAGGGCTGGAACGCTTGTCAAGGGTAAACAGAACAGGAATAAAACTTGCCTCTTTTTTGAAATGCCCAGCTGGACAATGGGCGTATTCAATGGCCAAGGCCTCCGCTCCCTGCTGGCTTGGGAAGAACCGGAGATAACTCAGCGATGGAGACACAAGGAGGGCTCCTAGGGAACAACTTGGAGAATGAGGAATCTTGCTGAATGCCCCGCAGGTTGTAGACACCAGGTGGTGGCTCACTGGTTGCCATCAGAGCCCTGAGGATTGAGTGCAGATTTATTTCACCTTGAGAAGTTAACACTATTTAATCAAAGAAAGTAAAGACTTCATGTCATTTCACCGGAGCAATCAGTGAAAGCATGTGAAATGCCACATGAGGTCATGACAGTAAATACCGCAGCACCACATTCTGGCTAGCAGGGGTATCAATGGAAGTCTGTGGGTAGACACTCAAAAGGTTAGAAATGTGTACTTCTCTCCTTCTCAAAAAACTCCAGCTCCTCCCAAGTGGGATTCGTTAGCACTGTTAGCATCCATTAGTTTTGTAATTCTTTGGTTTGAGAATTTAGGGCAAGGACTCTGGCCATTATATTTTCTACTTAGATGCTGAAAAAGGCAAGGCTTCCCTGCACAGTCCGTAATGGTCAGTGGTACCTTCATAAAGTCCTTAACAAGCAGTCCCAGATTAAGGTCCCTGTCAGCACAAGCCTTGTCCAGGTGACAGTTTATTTTCTATTGCCCTTCAATATTGAGAAGAATGATGTGAGTTGTCCCAGTGACCAGTATATTATGCTACTTCTGATTGTGACTGCACAGGCTGAATTAACCTCCCTGTGATTTAGAAGCGGATGGGTCTGAATTTCATTATAGATATGACTTCCATGTTTTTATCCTTGGCTGGGGCACAGGGATTCTCTTGGAGGGGTGTTGTCATTACTATGCAGATTGCTTTCCTATCATTTGATTGAAATTTCAGGAAGAAAGAAGGTCATTAACGTAACTTCTTCCTCAATTTCTCATTTTAGAAAATCTGGAAGCAGAGCCACGTATAATTCAGCATAACTCAGCCCACTGAGCTCTCCAGGGGAAGGACAAATTGAGCACTGAAGTTCTGAAATGGATTGTAACCACAGTATCAGTGGAATTCTCAAAAGATCCATTCTCTTGGAAAAAAGTTTGCCAAGTGAGCCAAGCTGGATTCACAGCTGCCACTCAAGGCCTGTTTTCTCAGACTGCTGTTCAGGAGATTTTATCTGCTTCATAGCCCATCCAGTGGCGTAGAGGAGAGGGTGTGAGGGCAGGCACTGCAGGGGTGAGTTTGTGGGTCACTCTATGGGTTCCTTCAAAAGGAGAGCTGCTGTTATGTCAGACCCACAAGAAGCAAGACACGTTTCCCAAAAGCATTGCCCAGTTATTTTACCCCCCAGAGCCCATTTGGCATCAGCCACCATAAGTAAGGCAAATTTGTTGAAGGCAAGAGACTTCTCAGGTCAAATTCCCACCATGGTTCTTCCCTCACTGTAGCCTGAACTGGACATAACACTGTGATTCGACTTCATTCTCCTTACTTAACCAGCATACTGTGAGATACAAAGGACGTTTACTGAAGTATCAAAATAGTATGAGATCAGAAAGAATCTAAATATCCAATAACAAAAGACTGATCAAACTAGAGTACATCTATATCATGGGATACCACATATCCAGTAAAAAGAAATCCATGGATTAACATACACTATATGAAATTACTTCAAAATATATTAAGTGAAAAGGGTAAGGTACAGGAAGTATGTATCATAGGAACACTTTAGGTAAATATAAAATTATTTGTAAATGTATATATCTATATATATTTACTAGTATATAAATGTTGTACATATACATTTTATGCTAGACAAAATTTGTTTCTAGAATATTCAAGGAAGTATCAAGAGTGGTTGCTTTTGTGGATGTAGAGCTTCTTACTTTTATTTCTTTCTGTGTATACATACATATATATATATATATATTTTTTTTTTTTTTTTTTTTCTTGAGGTGGAGTCTTGCTCTGTCACCCAGACTGGAGTGCAGTGGCACAATCTCAACTCACTGCAACCTCTGCCTCCCGGGTTCAAGTGATTCTCCTGCCTCAGCCTCCCAAGTAGCTGGGGCTACAGGTGCGCGCCACTATGCCCAGCTAATTTTTGTGTTTGTAGTAGAGATCGGGTTTCACCATATTGGTCAGGCTGGTCTTGAGCTCCTGACCTCGTGATCCACCCTTCTCAGCCTCCTAAAGCGCTGGGATTACAGGCGTGAGCCACCACGCCCAGCCTCTTTCTATGCTTTTTAATGCTAAGTATATATTGTTCTTAATTTTATTTTTGTAACATTTTTCTAAAGTCTTTCTGACCATCCTTCAGAGGACTTTCCAGGCCCTTCCTCTTGACTCCGGGATACCCTCTGTGGTTATGTCGGCTGCATTCTGAACACAAGCTCCTAGCCATGGGGCAGAATGCAGCCCGAAGCATGCTTGTCTAGCTGTGAACCCTGTCAGTGTGCTCATCCACTCAGAGGCACATCTTTTTTTAATTCCCCAAAATGCCACCATATGGGCTGGTGGCAGCTCTGCACAGCTCTTTATTCTACCTTTCCCTGCCACCCACCCTTTATTTCTGCCACAGTTTGATTTCGTTCTTGCTTCTCACCTACCCCCTTCAGTTTACCTCTTCAGATCATCCGTCACATCCTGCCTTCCTACGCTTAGCCCAGGAGTCAGTGAAACTCCAGGCCCCTCCACTGCCATGCCTAGCCCAGGCCTGAAACCAAGCAGCCCTCCCAGTGTACCCGAAGTGAAGTCATGCGAAGGTGTTCCTGCTGCCCCCACTTCTGCATGTGTACCTGCTGGTATTTATCATGCAGAGTTTATGGCCAGGCAGCGCTGATTATCCACACAAAGGACAGTGGGCATTGGCACATATCATTCAAAACAGCAGATGATCACAAAATTAGGGCTTTGGGAAGCTGTCCTTGGAATGTCATTGGTGATTATTTTTCATATAGATTTTGCCACCATAGATTTACTTGGATTAAAATTAACTCATATTCTGTTTTTCATAACTACTAATTGTCATAAGGCTGAAGTAAGAAAATCTACCAGCAATTAAATTGACCAGAGATTTAAAAAAATTTTTTGGGGGACGATCTGCCTGGATGGAGCTATATTTAAACTACATTTAGGTTTTTCCTTTCTGTTTTAACATAGTAGCCTTTCCTCAAAACTAATATTCAACCTAAGGCCAAAGTACGCTTTCTTCAAACTTTTTTCTTATCTTTTATAAAAGTCGTGTGTGCATGGGTATACTGTTAGTTAAATTGATTTTACAAAGCACTCAAAACCTTCTCTTATTCAGTTGTAGCCACTTGATTGTCTGTCAGCTTCAACCTACTTTCTTTGCTGCTCCAGTCTTTGAAGGGAAACATGACCAGCTTATTGATCTTTACATTGCTGGCACAACATACCATTATTTCAGCTGGCTTCGTTGTTACAACTACAAACATAAATGAAACTTCACATTTTGACTGTTGACTTAAAGGCTTAGAGTACCAAGAGGATACAGGTTTCTAATATATTAATTATAATCACTAGTGTGTGTGTGTGTGTGTGTGTGTGTGTGTTTATTCATCTTTTACAATGGTTATGCCTGACTTAGAATACTGGCACATTTTATCAGAGTAATATATAATCACAAAGCCATACTGCTCCTACATGTAAGAATTTAGTTTGGCCGGGCGCGGTGGCTCACGCCTGTAATGCCAGCACTTTGGGAGACCAAGGCGGGTGGATTACGAGGTCAAGAGATCGAGACCATCCTGGTCAACATGGTGAAACCCCGTCTCTACTAAAAATACAAAAAATCAGCTGGGCATGGTGGTGCGTGCCTGTAATCCCAGCTACTCAGGAGGCTGAGGCAGGAGAATTGCCTGAACCCAGGAGGTGGAGGTTGCGGTGAGCCGAGATCGCGCCATTGCACTCCAGCCTGGGTAACAAGAGCGAAACTCTGTCTCAAAAAAAGAAAAAAAAAGAATTCAGTTTATGCATTTATGAAAGGGTCTATCCGTATGCATTCATGAATGGACCTCTTCTCTAAAAAGTATAAAATAGATGATTGTATTCTACAACTATGAGAGGAATTAAGGAAGAGTATGTTTTCTTTCTTTCTGTTTTTCTTATTTTCATGGGGTCTCTACTGCCCTGCCTGTGGCAGTCTGTATGCTACGTGTGATCCCAGAGTTTCTACCTAAGGACGGAACAGGAAGTATCTACCTAGCCCACAAAAAGACATGACTCTAGCAGCAAACTGCAGCTTGTAGCTCACCAGATACGTTTGTCGGGATGGAAATGTCAGTTTGAGCTGATGTGCTTTCTGTTCCTACAATACAATTTACGGAGGTTGTCACAGTGTAGGAGTTTTATCGAGAGCTTTAAATTCAATAGAGAAGGAACCAGGAGGTACATACATAAGCAAGGAATGAGATATTTAGCAAGAAACTGACACTTCCCTCTCATCCCTTACTGCAAAGATTTTTAAAAATCAGTGATGATAGCCTTAATTGCTAACAGTTATGCCATGCAGAGATGACCAGAGTTGTTCGGTGATGAGAAGAGCCTGGTTTGTAACCAACCTCTTGCTTCATGCCTGAGAGCAAAAGTGGCTTAGTCAGGTTTAGCTGGGGTTAGAGCCGGGGACTGCCACTTACTATCTATGTGATCTTGGACAAGAGGCCCACCTCGTTACCTACAAAATGGGGTTCATCATCGTGTCTATCTAGTAAGGTGACTGAATAGGTTATGGCTAACAATACATGTGAAGGGTTTAGCACAGTACCCAGCACATAGTAAGTGCCCAATAAAAGTTTAATTACTATTCTGTTTAAATATTTGAAAGCAGTTTACCTCGTTAAGTAGGCTAATCCACTTTGAATATTTTTCAACAAATGATCTCTTCACAAAACATATACAAGTAAACTCCAATTAAGTCCGGGTGAAAGTATTACAAATTCCATATTAGTGGTGACCTGAATAAACGAGGTGTCACTGTCTTCTGATATCTGTGTCAGTACTCCCCTCCTTTGGTACAGATAATTGAGAACCGAATTAGCCTAAATAAAATGTTAAAGTTGTAATGCCCAAGTGGAACTTGCTTAAGGAGTGATTATGGCTAGAAACTGGTCTGTAAAAATAGCTCTCGCCCTGACATCACATCACTTGTTTCCAGGGGGCCTTGATGTCGTCCTGACAAACAGCCCTGCCCTCCTGCAGACAGGAATCTATTCTGCCTCACACATCCCCAACACAACTGCCAGCTGAGTTCTAATTGCAGAATCTTCATTACCAGGGATGATTGAAACTATAAAAATAACCCAGCTGAATTTTTCACATCCTGCTGGGTGAGCACAAGGACCGGCTCTCCTGTTCCTGCTCCCTCCCCCCAGCAATTATCCTTGGTACATGTGTGGTCTGGCTTCTGCAGGGAGCTCTGAGCAATTGATAGATGTTATCTTCCTTCTCCTCTAAACCTCCCTCTGCAGGAGGTGGGTTGATGACCGTGACAAATATGCCTGGTCTTCCTCCACAGCTGTGGAGACAGGAGGTTCATTTCTTAACCTTCCCCATCTAAGTATCTTGTCCAAAGTCACCTAGAAGTGACAGATCAGAGAGAGATAAGAGTCATTTCTCCTAGCCCCCAGGCCTTTGCCTTTGTAATAACCTATTATAACCTATGCGAAAATTTGCCTTTTTTTGTTTTGTCCTTTCTTAGTTCAGTCCCTCAGTGAGTGTTTCTAAAGTACCTTTTGAGTGCTCAGTACTGCATTAATGGAAGTGAAGGGGGATATCCAGAAACAAGAGGCCACCAAGTAATTTAAAATCTAGTTGGAAGGCAAATACAGGACTGTTCTTGGTTCTGTAGCTAATAAACTTAAAGAATCAAGGAAAAAAATTATGTAAATTGTACATACAATGTATGCAAAGTAACTTTTTCTGTCTCAAAGAGAGAGAGAAAAAGAGCACATATATCTGTATATTTAGAAAGAAAAAGAAGTATCTGGAAGGACGTGCATCAGAAAAGTTAATGGCAGCCATCTCTGAGACACTGTGTAACAAAATGATTGACAAGGTGGTCTCTGAAGACACAATGACACACTCTAGGTTTAAATCCCAGTTCTGCCACTGACCATTACCTTGTGCATGTTGTGTTTCACCTCTCTAGTTTCAGTTTTCTTACCTATAAAATGGGATGGTAATTGTGGGATCTGCTAGGTTCATTGTGAGGATTTAATGGGATAATATAGACAGAGCATTTAGCAGTGCCTGGCATTTAAATTCAAGTGCTCTATATATGTAACTGTTTCTAGTGATGAGATGTTGAAGGAGAGGAATAAGAGGGGAAGTCTTAGAGGAGGCAAGACTTGAACTGGTCCCTGGTGACTGGTGAAGACTAGGATAGTCAGAGGATAGAATACCCAGGGGTATTCGGGGTTAGGGAAACATCCTGAAGGAAGAGACAGAAAGGAGTCTTGGTTGTTCTCCAAAAGAGAGAGGCCTGTGCGTGAACTAAGAAAAAGGTTGCATAAGGAGACAAATAGTGGAGACAGAAAGTTTCGTTGCTTTCTATTTTGTCCCAGCCCCTTCGCATGGATAGCCTCTCCATCATCGACATCCCCCTCAGATTGGTACATGTGTTACAACTGATAAGCCTACCTAGGCACATCATTATCACACAAAGCCTATAGTTTAAATTGGGGTTCACTCTTGGTGATGCACATTCTGTGGGTTTGGATAAATGTCTAAGAACTGGTATCTGGATGGTCTGGTTTTTTTTCACCTCCCTGACACCCACCCCAACAAAAAGAGACACAGCAAATAAGACGGCAAACAAAACAAACAAGCAAAACCACCTGCAGATAGCACCTTGAACGAAACCAGGTATCAAGGTACCTCTATGAACTCCAAAATATCAGAGGATGAGGCCAAAGCACCGAGTAAAATGACCTCACTGGTGTCAACAACAAACGAGAAGGAAGCAAAGGAAAAACAAAGAAGGTATGACAGTTTGAAGAGCCAGGGAAATCAGAGATGACCAATAAATACTTGGCCTCGAAAGGAGGGGGCTCTACTAAGGGGATAAATTGCACAGACCCAGCTGAGGCTGGGAAGGGTCGATTCAGGCTCCAAATGGTGGTTTGTAGTTGGCCAACTTCCCTTTCAGGGGTAGATTCAAAATAGAGAAAACTTTTTAAATGATTTTGGCTGCCCCAACATTATTGAGAGATAGAAAAATTGAGTTCCAGGTCAGTAGGGGGTGACATGTTCGCTGTATGACTCTGGAAGCCTGCTGTGAGGAGGAGGGATGGACAGGAACAGAAAGGGATACCTCCATGCCTCCTCCTTCTGCCTTCCCATCATGGGAGCACAGCACCTATGGAAAAAGGAAACAGCAAAACCCCAACCAGTACCTAGGACAGAGCTATGAGGACTTAGATCATGGGGGCAGAGTCGCCTTATGAAGAGGCAACAACGAGCAATGGTCAAACCCAGACTCTGATCCACTGACTCCCCTCATCCTCCTTACAATCAACAGGAATGACCTAGCTCCTGCTGTCTAGATGAATCTAGCCCCCTGGTTTCTCTTCAGCTGAAAGCAGCCTCCCTAAACCTGTGCTTGTCTACCACCCAGCCAACTCACAGAACCACAAGAAATAACCAATGTTCTTTTAAGCCACTATGTTTTGGGTAATTTATTATGTATTTAGCAATAGATCATTGATATAGGAGATAATATATGAATTAAAAATGACCAAAAATTCCCAGAATAAAAGATTTTAGACTGAAGTAAATATTTTAGATAGAAAGACTAGCACGATACCAAAAGAACAAGAAAAAAAAAAAGACAGAAATAAACCTCACTTAGGATTTATAGCATAATTCCAAAAGGCAATTCTACAATCATGCAGAAAGAGAATATATGACTTACAAAGTAACACAAATACAAGTGACATTACTTGTCGCAATTGTGACATGGGAATAATAAGTCAATGGAGTGCTATTTTCAAGGAGTAAAAATGAAAGAACTTCTAACCTAGAACTAAACTTTCCCATTTAAATGTGAAGATTCAATAAAGACATTCTTAGGTAAACAAGGCTAAAGGAACTTTAACAGCAAGACACACTCCTAAAAATGCTTCTTGATCAAAATCTAATGAATTAACTTATCAACTCAAAAAGTTAAACATAGCAAAGAAGAAAAACTAAACCAAAAGTGTTTTCTTCAAAAAGATTTATAAGATAGACAAACGTCTGGTAAGAGAATGAGAGAGGAAAAGTAAGATACAAATAAATAAGATATAGAATAAAAATGGAAAATAACTAACAATATAATAGACTTTAAACATAATGAAAGAATATTATGAGGAATTATATGCTAATAAATTTGATCACACAGATCAAATGAAGGCAAAACTTTCTCAAACAAAATTATTGGAGTAAGAAGAAATAAAAATTAGAACTAACTACAATAAATTAAAATAGTCATCAATAACTGTGTCCCTAAATGTGCGCACACACACACACACACACACACACCCCTGTTGCACACACACACACAGCTCAAGTAAATTTTATGAAACTTTCAAGGAATAGACACTGTCTCTCTAATCAAAGATGTTTCAGAAAAATTTAAAGGACTGAAAGCTACCCAACTCATTTATATATAAATCAGGTTCCAAAATTGAAAGGATACAAAAAAGCATCCTGTATGCTGGCAAGAGCCAGATGAAAAATATAATATAAAACAAAATACTATTTTCAATAACAGCAAAGCAATAAAAGACCTAAGAATTTAAAAAAAAAGAACTTCATAGGAAAAATTTCAAAACTCTATTAAAGGACATAAACGTTTACGTACAAATAAAAAGACATACCATGTTCATGAATGCAGAAAGTTCAAAATTATAAAGAGGTTATTTCTCCTCCAGCTTAATCTACCTAATGTAGTTTTAATATTTTAAAATCTTAACATATACATGAAATAAAAATTTATAAATAGCTTGCAATCTTGAGAATAATGAGTACATGTCAAGAGGGAGAGATGACAAAAGAGAAATAGGGCAGAGCTCACTGTGCCAGATATTAAGTATAGAATATAAAGCTGTAATAATAAATATTTTGATATGCTGGAGGAAAAACACATGAAGGTGGACTGGAGACAAAGAGATCAGCCGAACTCTCATATGATTGCAATAGTACAGGCAACGAGTGATGAGTTTCAGCATTATCTTGGTAGACTAGCAATAAGAACAGCACAGCAGGGGCAGCTATGATATATATTTAATCAAAAAGCCTGGAGGATTTCCTGACTTAATGGATATAGGGGTTAAGGAAAAGAAAAGATTGAGTCGTGCAATGGGAGATGAGTCTGACAAGATGGATTAAGGATAGGCTGTGCAGGATCGTTTATATGAAGTTAATCTTAGAAAGGTTAAGTGTTGTGGCAGCATAGGGAATGACTCAGCAGAGGAAGAGGCCAATTAAGCTAATTGGAGAAATACACATTAAACTGTTGCAATTGTCAGGTAGGGAATAAAGAAGAACAGAACTAAAACTGTGGGAATTGGGATGGGAAGCAGGAATGTAGAGACGGGAGATATTTAAAATGTTGAATCTAAATGACTTGGTACATTAGTTAACATGGATGGGAAAAGAGGAGAAGGGTTCAAGAAAGCTCTGAGTTTTCTAGCTTTGTTAGGAGGTAGGTGGTAGCAGCCTTAGTGAAGAAAATTCAGGGGTCACTATTTCAGCTAGAGGTCAATTTAACTTTGAATATCCAAGTTTGGATGCTTCCTACACATGTACAGTGGGTAACTGGAAATGAAGCTCTGGAACTTTAGAGAGAGGTTAGGCCTGCAGATACAGAATCCAGCATCTGACCAGAGTTTGAGAAAGTAATTGAAGCCATGGATATGAGCAGTATTTCACAGGAAATGAACATAGAAGGTGAAAGTCAGGTGGTCGAGTTCTGCTGGAGTCTGTGGTCTTAAGGCAGAATCCAGCACTGCCTTTGGGAGGCACAGGGAATGCCAGGAAAAGTGAGAGCCACATTTGGCAACTGTCACATCACATCTGCTCTCTGTGGCATGGTTTCCTCACTGACTATCAGACACATAAATATATGTAGCATATCAAACAGACAAATCCACTCTGCACAGATCTGCCTAAATATTTAGACAGAGCAAAGCAGTGACAGGAATGATGAAGAAATTGAAATTCCAGTCACTAAAGGTGATCAGTGAAACAGAGAAGAGCTCTCATTTCAACCTCTCATCATCAGACCCATGGTTGACTTGTCACTTCCAGATTGAGGAAAGAATCGTTCAACAAATGTGGGAGGCTTTGTAGATTTCTGACGGTGTGTGGGTTAGCCCTTAAATCTCCTTTGGTGAATTTTCTTCTGATGGCATTCCACCATTAAAGGTAGACTGGGGAAGTGAGCAAAGGGTAGGGAATAGGTGCAGTTAAAAAAATATTGAATTTGACACCAGAAGAGTGAGTTCAAGTCCCAGATCCACAGGTTGCTGCTGATGTGACATAGCCTTCCTGAACCTCTTCTTATCTATAAAAGAAGAATATTAATTCCTGACCTGGCTACCTCCCAGGGCAGGTGAGAGTCAATAGCCAATGTATGTCAGGAGTTTTTGAACTGTGTTCTTCAGGGTTCCGGGCCTCCTAACTGAGCCCTTAGGTGTCACAGCTACAAGGAGGATTGAGGGTAAGAGATATAACCAGAGGCAGTGCTTTGGCTCCCCCATGCCTGGCTATCCCAAAGCAGCCCCACTTTTATCCGTATCTGCTGCTAAAAACATAGAGGGTAAATTCACTGCCCTGGATTAACGTTGGATGAGGCCCAGGTGGACTTGAGGCCAGGAGTTCAAGACCAGCTGGCCAACATGGTGAAACCCGGTGTCTACTAAAAATACATAAATTAGCCTGGAGTGGTGGCTCATGCCTGTAATCCCAACTACCCGAGACACTGAGGCAGGAGAATTGCTTGAACCCAGGAGCTGGAGGCTGCAGTGAGTGGAGATCGTGCCACTGTCCTCGAGCCTGGGTGACTCTGAGGAAAAAAAGAAAGGAAAGGAAAGGAAAGGAAAGGAAGGGGAGGGGAGGGATAGGGGAGGGGAGGAGAAGGGAGAAGGGGAGGGGAGGGCAGGAGAGGGGAGTGGAGGGGAGGGGAAGGGAAAGGAAGGGAAAGGGAAAGAAAAGGGGAAAGGAGGAAGGGAAGGGAAGGGAAAGGAAGGGGAGGGGAGGGGAGGGGAGGGGAGGGGAAGGGAAGGGAAGGGAAGGGGAGAGGAGGGGAGGGGAGGGAAGGGAAGGGAAGGGAAGAAGGGAAGGAAGGAAGGAAGGAAGGAAGGAAGGAAGGAAGGAAGGAAGGAAGGAAAGAGAATTATCTGTGAACTGCAATTTTCTGGTACCCTCTCTTAACCTTCATTATCAGATAATTTAGAACTCATTGTATGTGATTTTTTA
This sequence comes from Sapajus apella, assembly GCF_009761245.1. Classification (NCBI taxonomy): domain Eukaryota; kingdom Metazoa; phylum Chordata; class Mammalia; order Primates; family Cebidae; genus Sapajus; species Sapajus apella. The sequence continues at coordinate 2,839,631 of NW_022437009.1, read as the reverse complement.
TTATAATAAGTTGGCTCCTGGTACTACCCTAAATTATATCTCCTCCTATAAGACCGCAGATTTACTTATCTTGATTACATCTGTGCACTGGGTACTGAGTTGTCAGGTGAAGACTGCTACCATTTTCTACTACTCCTGGTTTAATTGCAATGCCCCCTCCTGCAGCCCAGTAGAATTGCTGTGAAGATGCAATGTTCCAGCTGTTCTCTACTGCAGAGACATCATTCAGGAGACTGAATCCCTGCTCAGTCCAGAGCTCCTGCGGAATAACTCAGTTTCCCTCAAAGTTTTAGCACAGGTCGAGAGCGGTGGCTCACCCCTGTAATCCCAGCACTTTAAGGGGCCGAGGCAGGCAGATTGCTTGAGCTCAGGAGTTTGTGACCAACCCGGGCAACACAGTGAAACCCCATCTGTGCTAAAATACATACACATACACACACACATACACAAATTAGCCAGGCGTGGCAGCATGCACCTGCAGTCCCAGCTACTCAGGAGGCTGAGGCAAGAGAATTGCTTCAACCTGGGAGACCGCAGAGATTGCAGTGAGCCCAGATCGCACCACTGCACTCCAGTCTGGACGACGGAGCAAGACTCCATCTCAAAAAAAAAAAAAAAAAAAAAAGTTCTATTTCACACCATTAGACCAAGCTCTATCACAAAAGATGGTGCCAGGGATGAGAAACAGAGCTTAGATTTTCTGCAGGCAGATCATTAATGACTTTACTCTGGTGTGTCTTAACAAGGTTCCCAGGAGCTCAGGATCTGAATGGTCTGCAGTACAAGTAATGCGAAATGGTTTGGCAAAGAAAAAACTCAGATCTGCTCTAGATTTGCAGAGTGGCATAAATCCTGATCAAGACCACAGTAGCTGGAGCTAGTTAATTTTTATTTGTGTATAAGAATATCATAAGTTACCAATGAGTCTCTCCTTTATAGCAATAACACCCAAGAAATGGTAATCAGAAATAAAGGGAATATTTAATTTAGGAAAGCTCCTCAATTCTTAACTGTCTTAACTTCTGAAGGCTGCAGGGCTTTCCATCAGCATCTCTCCGGTAGTAGCTTTTGTAGTCAACCCACTGTTTCCAAGGTCTGTTTCTATCTTCTCAGGGCTGCATCGCACAGGATTTGTCTCTCCTCAAGTGTTGCTTTCTCTAATGCCACCTGGTCATCCAGCCAGGACCCTGGGAAGAAGCATGGCAGATTTTGTCGTTTCTTTCAACCCAGGGAAGGGGAGGATTGGAAGTGTTTCCTAAAGTTGTGTTCAAGGCTTTGGTAGTTCCTAACATTATAGGAAAAGGAGAAAAGTTTTGGGTTTTGAAGTGTGGTGAGCAACAATGCCTTATGTAGGAGCTAAGGGGAAATTCCAGAATCCTTCCTTCATTTGCCCCAGGCTGGAGTAGGAAGGAGGCACACAGCCCTGTTGGCAGCTAGGAGAGCCATGGATTCCAGCTCCCATCAGCTTGCATCACAGAGGTTTGGAGTGAGGACAATGTAAACTGAATGGCAGGGCCCAGAGTACAGAGGCTATACTGTCATACCTCATTTGGAAATTTCTAGAAACTTACCAGGAGCTCCACTTGCTCCTTCAGATAATTTAAGAACACAAGAATTGCCAAATGAGCTCAAAACATGACCCATCCAGCCTAGGAGTTGCTTTATGATGAAAACTCCTGAAATGTGTTATGGCAGGGCTGGCTACCCCAAAAGCCTCAAACCTCAGAAGTTTTTAGCTATTGAGAGTTATTTCCAAGAGCAAAGTCTCCATAATTTGGAAGAGCCCTTCTGTAGCATAGGCTGAGAAGAAAAACCGAAACTGGGAAGAAAATTATTTATTTGTGGAAAATCTATGTGTACAAAGCCCTGTTCTTTTACAATAAGCACCTTTAAGACTCTCAATAATCCTATGAATTAGGTAATATTACTGCCCATTTTCCAAATAAGGAAACAGAGTATTGGAAAGGTCAGGCCCTGTGCCCAAGGCCACATCACTAATAAGAAGTTGACTGAGATTTTCCTCAGCCTTTGCGTTCAATTAACTAACCGCTCAATCCTAGGGGTTCTACCTCTTAAATAAGTCTCAAATCAGTCTCCTCTTTGCCAGTTTTACCACCATAAGCCTGCTTCAATCCTGCCCCGTTCTGTTTTAACTATTGCAGTGACCACTTAACTGGCCTTCCCACATGCCTCACTACCCCGCTTTCCCCTTCCCTCCTCACCATCCCCCACCCCTCTCCACCCCCCACATCATCCTTTACTCTGGCCATGTTTTGCCTGTACCACCCGCTATAGACTGTCTTGGTAAAGACATATTTCTTCCTTTAAGTCCCAACTAACGGCACCACCCATTCTGTGAAGCCCGCCCTGATACCTCAGGCAGAGAGCTCTTCCCCAGCACAGTACTTTGGGCATGGGTCCTTCACAGCAGTGGTTACATTGTCGCAGAATTGGCCCTTTAAGTTACGCCTTTATCTTCACCAGACTATGAACCTTTTGTAGACAGGGGACACGTCTCTTTTCATCCATTTATCCCCTGCACTTACAGTGTCTCGCCTACAGCAGGCACTCAGTAAGAACTTGTGGAATCAAATGAATGAATGGAATGAGGAAATTTTAAAATGCTCATTGAATCAAAGAAATGAGTAAATGAAATTTTAAGTAAGTTATCTCCAACTCAAAAGCTACACTAATAAAATAATCTTGAATCATTACTAGAATGTTAGATTTCTCTTGTAAACACAAAAGGAACTAGAAAAATATAGTAAAATTTGAATTTCGAACAGAGGAAATATTATTACTTTAACTGCAAAAGGCACACATGGAACCATAATACATTATATTTACGTAACACTTCATAGTTTTCGAAGTGTTATACTCTATTTCATTTGAACTTGACAGCAATTCCATAGGGTACAGCAGAGAAGGTGTTTATTATCCCAATTTTTCAGATGAGAAAACTAAGGATCAGGGAGGTTAAAGTGACATACCCAAAGTCACAAGGAGGCAGAGATAGAACAGATCCCAAGAATTCTAAGTGCAAGTTCATCAGTCTTCTCTACCAGGTGACCTCTGATAGCGGGCTCTGGTCATTCTATTGTCAGTGAAAAGGTACAATGATTATCATTCTCACGAACTTCTAAAATCCCCTCCTGACTACAGGCAAAAGGGTCCCAGCCATCTTAAGAGGTCAAAAGACTGAAGGCAGGCAATTCCTTCAGAGTCAAGACTCCATCCCATTTGACAAGTCTCAATCTTCCTGGCAGACAGCTGTCACTATGATTGATTCGGGTGCTCCACTGTCTCATGCTCTAGGTTCCTTTCTGAAGGTTGTGGCCAGAAAGGATAGGTAGGACAAAGTCAAGGCACAGGTGCGAGGAAGAGAGGCAGTGAGGGAAAATAGAGGCAGACAGACCTAAGCTCAAAATATAGTTCTACATCCTTACTTTTCCAGATAGAAATCCAATTGCTCTAGCACCAATTGTTGAAAACACTTTTCTTTCTCCATTGGATTGCTACAGTGCCTTTGTTGGAAATCATTTGGCTGTATGTGTAAATGGTCTGTTCTAAGGCACTCTATTATTGTTTCAATGATATTTATTTGTTTCTCACACCGTCTTGATGGTGTAGCTTTATAGTAAGTCTTGAAGTCAGGTGGTTTAAGTCCTTTAACTTTGTTCTCTTCAGCATTTCTGTAGGCATCCTAGGTTCTTTGCAAATAAATGTAAGAGTCAGTTTGACAATGTGTACAAAAAACCCCAGTGAATCTATAGATCAATATGGGAAGAAGTGACATCTTAACAATATTGAGTCTTCCAATCCATAAACATGGTATAGCTATCTACTTATGGAGGTCTTCAGAATTTTCTCTTAGCATTGTTTTTACTTTCCAGTGTAGAGATCTTGCACATTTTTTGTTAGATTTATTCCTAGGTATTATATGTTTTTGCTGTATTGAAAATAGAATTATAGGCTTTTAAAAATTATTTTTCAATTCTACTACCAGCAAATGTGGATTTACCTTGGAGTTAACACTGCTTAAGCTCCAGAGTTCTCCCTTGCAAAGGCCCCTTTGCAAAACCTTCTGAGGTAACCTAGCAGTTTTATAATCATAATTTTTTGTGATTTGTATTAAGTAGGGCCCTCCAAAATTGTAAACCATTCAGACCACACAATACTTAGATTCATCCTCTGCCAGATAGTAATGTTCTTGTCTCTCTGAGAACCTCAGTCTTCCTATCTCTAAAATTGGAATAATCTTTTCTAGCTCCCAGGCTTATTTTTTCTAATGTGGTAAAACACGCACACAACAAAATTCACTGTTGTAACCATTTTAAAGGGTACAATTCAGTGACATTAGGCCTATAATGTTGTGCAACCATTACCTCTATCTAGTTCCAGGACTTTTTTTATTCCCCCATAAAGAAATCCTATAACTATTAAGCAGACACTACCCATTCTCCCTTCTCACCCTACCCCTGGCAACAACTAATCTGCTCTATTCATGGATTTGCCTTTTCTAGATATTTCATATAAATGGGATCATATAATATGTGGCTTTTGTATATGGCTTCTTTCCTTAGCATAATACTTTCAAGATTCATCCACGTTGTAACATGTATAAGAATTTCATTTGTTTTTATGACTGAGTAATATTCTGTTGCAATATACCACATTTTGTTAAACCATTCATCTGTTGATGTACATTTTGGTTGTTTCCATCTTTTGGCTATTGTGAATACTGTTGCTATGAACATTGTGTGCAACTTTTTGTTTGGACACCTGTTTCCAATTCTTTTGGGTATACACCCAGGACTGGAACTGCTGGGTCATATGGTATTTCTATGTTTAACTGATTGAGGAAACACCAAACTGTTTTCCCTCCTAGAGTTATTTTGAGAATCAAATGAGCCAACACATTTGTAAAGCTTTTAGTATAGTGCCTGGCACATAACAGGAACTCGATAAATCATTACACAAAGATATAATTCAAATTATATACAAGTTATCAGCAATAGAGTACATCTGTTGTAAAATGTGTCATATGTTGGAGGGGACAATTAGTTCCTGCTCCTGATTTTTTGTGTGAAGTGACCTCCATTAGAATAACATTCCAAGCCTCTTGCTCCATCCCCTTCCTCATTCCTTTCAGAAAAAGAGGAGTGATTTACCATCTGGAAGACCAAAGTAGGCCTGTTCTTGTCAGTCCATTTCACTCTTCCCTTGGGACCCACATGCCTGTAGGAAGCATGTATTCTAATCTACTCCACATTTCTGTGCCATAAAGTTTCAAGGAGCACACTCCTATATTGGAGGTCTGAGGCTGTTTCATTCAAAGTTTGGCATGGCAGATGCAGTGGGTAAACTTATTCTGGGGGCACAGTACTAGCAAGCATACTTGCTAATGGAACCAAATCGCCTTCTCTAAACACCTTCATGAGTAAGAAAGATTATATTTTGATTTACATCTGTCTGACCCCTGTGTATCTTACATAATTGGTTCTGTCAATGGGAAGGAAGGGATATTGTATATTGCTTCCCCCCCCCAAAAAAAAACTCTGAATATAACCAGGTAAATTAACAAGGATGCTTCAATCCTCATGTTCTTCTACTTCAAACCTAAGTAGGCTAAAAAACAAACTTTATATTGAGATCAAATATAATAAGTGACTATTTGTCTTTTTCAGAGAGTTTTTTTATTATTTGATCTTGGAAAAGTTAAAATTAAAATAGAAAGGCATTGGGCTATCCTGTGGTATTAATATAGTCAACCTTGATATAGAAATGCTTTGCAAGCAATTCTCTATTGTGGAGAGCCTTCATTTCAAAGTCCCTATATTCTTAAATTACCAGCCTTGAGATGGCATTTGTTTTCATTTTTGCACTTAATAGAGCATAATATCACATTCATTCTTTTTTCTCCTGGGGCGAGTGCAGACTTGATAAGCAGTGAATGTCTTCTTTTTAATTCAATTCAATAAACATTTATTGAGCACCTGCTATGTGCTAGGCACTGTGCCAGGTATTTTGGGGGAGACCAAAATGTGTGTCCTTCAGTTTCATATGCAAACAGCTTTTAGTCTAGTGGCAAATGAAAAAAAGATATTTACATAAGTATAAGGCAAATTTTAGCTGATTTGGCTTTAAATGAGTTTTAGCCATTTGGTTTAGATGATTAAAATCTAATACAGCTTCTACAAAGGAAATTGGGTTCAGAATTTTTATTTCATTACTATTCCCATGCTGGTTATCCTCCCTTCTGTCAGCCTAAATTTCTCTCTTCCTTTGGAAAATGACACGTTTTCTACAGTTCCAAACATATCCCAACCTATTCAACTCGTTTATTAGCTTATTTTTACTTTATAAACCAGTCCTTTAAGTAGCTTAATTGACTAGTTTTTTGCTGCTGTTATATTTTTCAGACAAGTAATAGGCAACATCAGGCTAGTGAATGAACAAATTATGGATAAGTAGAATTCCAGATTGAAACCCAGAAAACTTAAATTTTCATTTTATCTCAAATGTATCCTTTAGAAATTCCTTTCCCCAGACTTCCTTCTCAGGGCTCAGGATCACACTGTCTAAATTTATGTCTTTGTTAAGTAGATTGAAAGGAATGGAAAACAACATCTAGAGAATTTATGTCCAAGAAAACCTAGATATGAACATATTTCCATAGATGGATACGTTGATCCATTCAATGCCCAAATGAAAAGTAGTTGTAGCAAAATGATTTAAATGGGGCTATGAAGCCAGGCTGCTCAGCCTTGAATCCTGGCTCTTTCCCCTGCTAGCTATGTGAACCTGGACAAATATGGTCACTCAGTTTCCTCATCTGTAAAATGAGGATAAATCATACTGTCTGCTTCACAGATTTGTTCTGGGGAATAAAAGTGAGCTAATATTTGCAAAGTACTTAGATCAGTCCCTGGCATATGGTAAAAACTCTGGAACATCAGTTGAAATGCAGTCATGAGTTTGGGATACAGAAAGAGGGCTAAAAAACAGAGCCCCTAAAGGACATAAGAAGGCAAAATGAGATGGAATGAAGCACAAAAAAAAAAAAAAAAAAAAAGGGCGGAATGAAGAGAAAGTTGTAAACGAACACAAGGCAAGCGTTTGGCTCAGAGAAAGATAGTGACTCCGTTGCAGAGAATAGAAAGAAAGGACCAAAACCCTTTTGTTTCCTGTTCTATATGACCCTGTACAACTCACTTGACCTCTCTGTCCTCTGATTCCTCCCCTGCAAAAAAGATGAGAGGCTGTAGAGAGTAGTGGTTAAATACCAGCATTGCCATTGACTAGCTGTGTGACCTTGGGCAATTTACTTAACCTCTCTGGGTCTTAATTTCAACTGTTCCATGAGAATATTAACAGTACTAACACTGAGGCCGGGCGTGGTGGCTCAAGCCTGTAATCCCAGCACTTTGGGAGGCCGAGGCGGGTGGATCACGAGGTCAAGAGATCGAGACCATCCTGGTCAACATGGTGAAACCCCGTCTCTACTAAAAATAGAAAAATTAGCTGGGCATGGTGGCGCATGCCTGTAATCCCAGCTACTCAGGAGGCTGAGGCAGGAGAATTGCCTGAACCCAGGAGGCGGAGGTTGCGGTGAGCCAAGATCGCGCCATTGCACTCCAGCCTGGGTAACA
>NW_022437009.1:2819133-2831879 GCF_009761245.1 Sapajus apella | reverse complement strand
AAAAAAAAAAAAAAAAAAAAAAAAAAACAACAGTACTAACACTGGGGAAAATAATACCCCAAGCATGGTGCTTTGGCATGCTGAGTACTTTGAACTAAAGGAGATTGGCAGCCTCGGAACCAAGGTTTCTCCGACCTTCTCCTGCCCTCCAGCTTCTTGCCCCTCTTTCTTCCCCAAAGTGTCATAGAAGCCAGGGTCAGGCGCAGTGGCTCACTCCTGTAATCCCAGCACTTTGGGAGGCTGAGGCGGGCGGATCACAAGGTTAGGAGATCAAGACCATCCTGCCTAACATGGTAAAACCCCGTCTCTACTAAAAACACGAAAAAGTTAGCCGGGCATGGTGGCACACGCCTGTAGTCCCAGCTGTTTGGGAGGCTGAGGCAGGAGAATCACTTGAACCCGGGAGCTGGAGGTTGCAGTGAGCCAAGATCGCAAGACTGCACTCCAGTCTGGAGACTCCGTCTCAAAAAAAAAAAAAAATCAAACCAGAATTCCTCTTCCCCAAGGCAAGTCGTAGAAACTAGAACACCTCCACCCCCAAAGAAAACCATAAAACCTAGATATTTCTCTAACCTTCCCCTGCCTTTCTGTGTAGGAGCTGTTCATAAAGAAATTCTCTGACTTACCGTGCCTGATTATAGGTTATAAGACCCTCACTGCAGAGTGGTCCTGCCCCATGTCTGGGAAAAAGGAATGCAATGCGGAGGGACCAAGAAGAATCCTAACAGGCAGGCCTTGCTGGGTTCCCCTCAGTCTTACCATTAGAGCTTACCTCTTTGGTCCAATCACATTTCTACATGACTGTCCATTCTTCATCAAATCTAAGAATGAAATTGAATAGTTTTCCCTGGGTCTTTGGATCTTCATTTCTGAAGTCTCCTGTATCAGGAAAAACTTTGATTAAAGAAATCTGTTTTCCTCTTGTTAACCTGTGTTTTGTTACAGAAGTGTCAGTCGTCACCTTTACGATGGGTGAGGAAAGGTGTCAAACGCTCACTCAAGAGGTCTCAGGGTATCAGTTTGCATGTAAAACCATGTTATAAACTTCAGAGGCCTTATTCTCATAAATATTAGAGATTATTACAGCCTTCAAATTTATTTACTGTTCTCCATTTAGAGAGCAAAATGGCCTAAACATCTTTGTCTTCAGCTGATTTTTAAAACAAATCGAGAATCTCGGTCAGTAGTGAGATTTCATAGCTTCTATCTCTCCTCTCTGTGGGCTGACGTCCTAGCTAATTCTCTCCCTCTGGATAGCTGTAAAAGAAGAACTACTGCAAGGACAGCTCTTATCAAAATATTTTAGCACTTTTGCATCTGGTCCTGGCCATAAAATAGAAGCGAAGAAACACTTATGTAAAGCTTTCAGAGCTGTGAAGGAAAGAGAAAGCTTTTATATTATTGGATCTGGTTCATATATCTCCAGGACAGCAAGGAAAAAATAACTTAGGATTTAAACCAAAAAGGCATTCAGTGAAAGAAACTTAAAGATATGACATGAGCACCAGCAACTAAGATAAACAAGAGAGCAAAAAAGAGTGAGTGGTGTTGGGTGAATTATCTTTCCCCTGAGCTCTGTTCAGCCCTGTGTACCAAGTAAACTAATGAGCTGGACCAGCGGGAGAACTCAATGATCCATATGCTAACAAATCAGCTTCCGCGCCATCCTTCCCCCGCTCGTCCGGTTGCTGTGTTGGCAGCTCACATCCATACCAGTGGGTCCCAGGGTCCCAAAACCTCTTCCTCTCTGCAGCCAAGTTCTTTCTGTCCTGGCTCTTCTCATGATCCAATAGGAAATGGACAACAGAGACAGCATGCATTTAATATTTACTGGGCATCTACCATGCTCCAGACACTAGGCTAGGATCTGGGGTATGCAAGATAAACAAGATGAAAGCCTTGCATTTAAGGAGCTCTCTTGAGTGATGGGAAAGAGAAGAGCAGTAAGATGTGGCAAGAACTAAGAAGGTGGATACCCTGAGTGCACAGATAAGGGAGTTACTGTTCTCTCTGAAGGAGGTGGCAAAGACAAAAGCCTTCACACAGGATATCAATTGTATCACTTTAGGAAACTGAGGCCCAGTGTAATTAAGTCATTTATTCCAGGTAACAAGACGCTGAATCTAATTCTTACTCCAAAGCCTCTGATCTTTCCAGTAACCTTGTTTTGCTGACATGACAGGATGATAACACTGGTGGGATTCAAAGGAAAGGGGAAAGGGTAGGTAGGAAACACTAGGTGAATTGTGAGTAATTTCATGCGGCGGGGGGGTGGTAACTGAAATTAACAGGAAGTAGTGAAGAGAGAGATTATGTGAAAAAAGGGAGAAGGAAGCATTGGTATACTGAAGCCTGCCCTAATCTATTCTCATATTCAGGAATTTTGTTATCTGGTTGTTATACCCTTGGCAGCTTAATCCACGATGCTGAGAGTATTTATAGGACAGAAATTGGCAAATGTTACAAATTAGTGTGTTTCTTTCTCCCAGAGACCCAGTTAACCAGCACACCACTGGTGAGAAGGCTGGGAGAGCACGTGGATGGCTGTGGAAGCATTTACAAATAGTAAATTTCTTTTGGGGGAAAACTGAAGTCTTAAATCATACACATCCCATCTGTTCACATACCTCTATTTCTAGTGATGAGAAAAGTGCGCTGAATGGAGACACTGGTGTGTAAACGCTAATTGATTTTTCCTCTTTCACATGCTATAGTAGTCAGGATTCTTTGGATTGCAAGTGGCAGAAACCAGCGTAACTGGTTTGACCAAAAAATAGGGGAGTTTATTTGCTCAGACACTCTAATCAGCAAGTCCAGGGAAGGAGTTGACTTTAGGGACCCCTGCGAGTTAAAAAGCGCTGTCAGTTGTCAGCTCTACGTTCTTTTTTCCCTCTCCATTTTTCACCCTATTTCTGCATGTTTGCCGTGTTCTCTCCAAATGCACAGAAGCTTTCTATAAAGAAGTAGTGCAGAGGAGAGAGTCCTGAGCAGGAAAGGGATGAAATGACCCCAAGCCTTGCCAAGCTTGCATCACGCCCGCTTGGTGACCCCAGAGGAAAGAGACAACTTTTCCCTTCTAGCCTCCCTCTCTGTCCCAGGGCACCACTGTGGTAGTCCTGACTTAAGTCATACACTGTGTTGGGGTCAATCACTGTGTTCAGAGGAATAGGACCCTTTGATTGGCCAGACCTAGGGATGTGCACACCCCTGACTTCGGAGAAAGTAAGATTCTGTATGGTATTTCGTGGACCCTGCTTGGACTGGGTTAGGGTCAAGAGGGTACAGTTACCAGAAGAAGTGAGGGAAAGGTAAGTTAAGTGGACTAAACCAAAGCCTTTATATCTGCTCACCTTATTTTTAGAAGCACTAACACTCTGGATCTTTAGGGTACTTTAAATGAGGCACTTAGATGACATGGGGAAGAATACAATCATTTGACCTTAAGGTTATCTCCCTGCAAAGTTGATTTCTTTTGAATAAAGTCCAAACTCCTTGTGAAGTTCTGATGAGATCTGACCCCTGCCCACATCTGCATTTCTAGCCTCCTTCCCTGTCACTCCCTAGCCACCCTAATTCTCCCTTCATTTATGCCACGTCAGTCACATGGCTTTCTTTCTGTTTCTAGAAGAGGCTGTTCATTCTGCCTCCCAGCTTTTCAATTGCCATTTACTCTGCCAGAAATGCTCGTCTCCCAGACATTCCCATGGCTGGCTCTTCTCATAATTCATCTCGAATATTACCTTTCAGGAAAGACTTTTTCTTAACCACCATGTATAAACTCGCTGTTGTTCCACTGATAAACAACTTCTATTGCATCATTCTGTCTTATTTTACTGGCATCTAGCACATGTCACATTTCCTTTTTATTAATATGTTTCCTTGTTAATTGGCTGTCTCCCTCTACTACAATGTAAGCTTAATCAGAGCAAGAACCATGCCTGCCTTATTCACTGATGTGTCCCTCCTAGCACAGTGCCTCACTCATCATAGTGCTTAACAAATACCTGTGGAATGAGCAAATGAACAAAATCCCATGTACAGCTGACACTTGAACAATGCACGTTTGAACTGCATCGGTTCACTTATACATAGATTTTCTTCCACCTCTGTCACCCCTAAGTTAGCAAGACCACCCACTCCCCTTGCTGCTTCTCTTCAGCCTACTTAACTGAAGATGGCGAAGATGAAGACCTTTATTATTATTGAGTTTCACTTAATGAATAGTAAATATATTTCTCTTCTTATAAGTTTTTCTCTAGTTTACTTAATTGTAAGAACACAGAATATAATACCTATAACATACAAACTATGTGTTAACCAACTATTATGTTATCAGTAACTTCCAGTCAACAATAGACTATTAGTAGTTAAGTTTTAGGGGAATCAAAAGCCACACACGAATTTTCGACTGCATGGGGGGGCTGGTTCCCCTAACCCTCACATTGTTTAAGGGTCAACTGTATTATGCTACCAGTTACCAGCAGAATGTGCTTGAGGCAAGAGAAGAGGTTCTGGATTTATGGGTTATTAACTCAATTTTCTTGATGTGTTCCTCCTCCTTCCACTTAAACTGCTCAAAAGCAAATGATAATCACTTTATGGCTGAAACTAATGACATCTCTTTGATTCATCTTATCTCATCTTATCTTGATCTTTCTGTTACCTTTGACACTACTGCCCAATTACTCACTTGATTTTTCTTTTTCTAATTTGAATTTCCACAGTTCTATGATATCTTCTCCTTCCTACCTTTTCTGCCCTTCCTTAGCTCTCCTTTCCTGGCTTCAGCTCTTCCCATAATCCTAGGCATCTATCAAGTCTCAGTCTGTTTCATTTGCATATGTATCATCATGAGAACACAGATCAGCCCAAAAGAAACTTCTAGAAGCCAAAAGATTTACAGGATCAAGAGCTTTGTAAACCAACCAAAAATAGGAACCGTAATTCACCCGTGCTATTCACATAAACTTATAATGATTTTTCCAGGAACTTTACTATCTAAATCATTTCTGTAGTAATGAGAATGGATTTAGGAGCATTACCAAGGAAGTTATCAATCTATTCACAAAATCTGGTGTCAGAAGGTATTACTTTAATGCAAAGAGAAAAATTAGAGATGAAGTTGAATATTTATGCCTAAAGCTCTTGCTCACAGTCTTATTCATGATTTTAAAAATTCCATGAGAAGAACCAATGTTCAGTAAAAGGTGAAGAAATAAGATACCTTTAGACATCAGGATTGTTTAAAATATTTAATGTGTGGGAAAATAATCTTGCTATATTGCTGACTGAAAAATGGAGGACACAAAAACATATAGGAAAAGAGAAAAACAAAGGGCAGACTCTTTTATGAGTGATTTTCAGTATGTCTTTAGATATTTTTATACTTTTAAAATATTTTCTAAGATGTCTACAATAAGCAAGTATACTTTTATGAAACCATTAATTTTCAAGAAGAATATATGACTTTACAATACATTCCTTTGATAGGCTGGGCACGGTGGCTTGTGCCTGTAATCCCAGTACTTTGGGAGGCCGAGGTGCGTAGATCACCTGAAGTCAGAAGTTCAAGACCAGCCTGGCCAACAGGGCAAAACTCCATCTCTACTAAAAATACAAAAATGAGCCAGGTGTGGGTACCTGCCTGTAATCGCAGCTACTCAGGAGGCTGAGGGAGGAGAATCACTTGAATCCAGAAGGTGGAGGTTTTAAGGTTTCAGTGAGATTGCGTCACTGCACTCCAGCCTGGGTGACAGAGCAAGACTCTGTCTCAAAAAATAAAATTAAATAAATATTTTTGATCTATTTATTTGCATGTATAGTGTATTTCACAAGGTAATTTTTAAAAACATGGCTTTGGAGCGTATTTTTTTAAAAGAAAAAAATATACATAAATTTCTGAGAAACTGTGCTCAATGTGGAGAGCAGAGGTGTGTCGGTCCTTACATAGACAGGGTGGAAAACTTAACTACACTAAGAAGCTGTCCATCAACTGTCCAGGTGGAAGGAGGAAGTGGCAGGGTAAAATCTGGACTCAGCTTTTAAATTCCTGTCAGTGAAGCTTGGCCTTGTTTAATTGGTGCAGGAGATTGTTTGTAGATAGTGGTTTCCTGAATTTTACAGACAAGCCTCATGATGAGAAAAGAACTGAAATTACAGATGATGAGATAGATATTTAATAGACAAGAAAAGCTGACATGTAGAAAGTGGGATGCTGATTCATAAGTTGAAATGCATAATTTAATTATTAGAGATAATCAGTAAATCTTTGCATCCACAAACAGAATAAAATACAAATTACATAGTCAGCACAATTCAGGGCTTCCAAGCTAGGAGGCTAATGCAAAATAATAAAGAACAGCAGCTAAGTTAATTGGCCTTTTCCATTTTATTAATGGGAGAATGATGTGGTAATCATTTAAGTGGAAAAGAACCGTATTTTGTGGAAAATACATATTAACCATTCCAGATACTTTCTTCAGTAAAATATTTTCTTCTTGTTATCAGAGTATTTTTATTACATTGGTGCTCTTAATATTTAAAAAGCATCTAGCATCTCTGGACCTTAATTTTCTCATCTGCCGGGGCACTGGTTTTTGTATTTCATTCTATAAGAGTGGTACTGTAAAATTTTCACAAATGTTTTATTCCATTTCATGAAAGCTGATGTTGACCAAGACTGTGATCATTATCCATATTCCTGGATTTCAGTTTCTGCGTATCAAACAGCCTTATGGATCTTATTGATAAGCTTTATAATAAACAAATCGTGTACATTCAAGCTGATAAAATAAATATACCCTGATGTTTCAAAATGGTTTTACTTATCGGGTTCTTTGTAAGATCTTGTTGGGGGAAACATAGTTTTATGGCTTAAACAACAAGAAGAACCAAGTTGAAAAGGATTGAGCTTCAAGGTTTGCCTGGCATTCAGACTCTGAGAGTGTATATACAAGCGGCATCTCCAAGCTTGTATGTCCAAGAAGCAGTAGATCCGGGCTTTGCCCTAACCTCACTTATCACCTCAAAATAATAGCCTTGAAGGACCAGGGCCGATAAATCCACACCACTTTTCACTTTAAAAAGTCACTCAAAGGATCTAATGGTCTCTTTGCACTTTTCAAACTGTCCCACAGGGGAAGAAGTTCATCCTATATCTTTCAGTGAAAAAAGCAAACTATCCGGAAATATGAATACTTCCATCTATTTTATAAAAAATATGTAGCTGAATCTAGACAGGTAAATGCTAGAAAGATATAGATTGTATTGCCTGTATAGAGGCACTAGGCACTACATGAAGCACTTTGTGTTATTACCTCGTCTTTTGTCCTCAGTCCTTCAAATGAGGCAGATATTATTATTGTCTCCATTTTACAGATGAGGAAACTGATTCACAGCAATTAATTATAAAACTTACCTTACATCTGCATAGAAAAAAATTCCGAAGTATTTACTCTAAAAGTTGTAAGACTATGGGTGATATTTGCTCTTTGCCTGTGTATAATTTCTAAAAGGTTTGTATCACTAATGTGACAAAATGAAACGGGAGACTGTTGGTTCCCATATTCATTTTCACACATTCTCATTTGGCATCTGAGCAGTAGCAGGCTTGGGATCACAGACCTGGCTCTGCTTGGGAATGGGACAATGATCCATTAAGATTTGCAGATGGTTCTCCGCTCTGTGTTATACAGGATGGTAGCAATTTTTATTCAGTTGGCAGAAAGGGCTGGATGTGATGGCTCATGCCTGTAATTTCAACACTCTGGGAGGCTCAGGCAGGAGGATTGCTTGAGCTCAGGAATTCAAGACCAGCCTCAGCAATAAAGGGAGACACTGTCTTTCTACAAATTTTAAAATGAGCTGGGCATAGTTGTGCCTGTCTGTGGTCCCAGCTACTTGAGGGGCTGAGGTGAGAGGATCAGTTGGGTCTGGGAAGTCAAGGAAGTCAAGGATGCAGTGAGCCGGGATCGTGCCGCAGCACTCCAACCTGGGCAACAGAGCAAGACCATGTTTTTAAAAAATCTGTTAGCTAGAAGAAGTGGTTACAATAAAGTATCTTGGGAGAGAGACCCAAGATGGCTGATCACTAGCAGCACAGGATTGTAGCTCCCAGTGAAAGCGCAGAGAATGAGAGGATGCCACGCTTTCAGACGAATTTTTGTTGCTCATGGACCAGGAGATTCCCAGCGGAGGAGCCCCACATGTTGCTAGCACAACTCTTGTGTCAGGTGCGGCAGTTTTGCTGGTGCCCCGGTGCGGCGGTTCTTGGTGCAGAGTAAATGGGACTGGGTCCCCTTTTGGCCAACATTTGGAGCTCCGGGAAGGCAGAGTCGCCCATTCAGCTGATTGAAAAAGGGACTCAAGAGGGAAGCCAGACTGGAGATTCCCGGGCAGAAAAGGACCAAGAATCTTAACGCCGCTGTTTTAGCTGGTGCAGTGGGTTGCTCAGATTCCGGTGCTGGGAATCAACAAGTTGGATGTCCACCCGGAGACCTAATTTGAAAGTCAGTAATTACAAAGACGACAGGTGGATAAATTTACAATGAGCGGAAGAAACCAGCGTAAAAAGGCTGAGAATACTCAAAATCAGAATGCCTCTCCCTCTACAGAGAATCACAGTTCCTCATCAACAAGGGAACAAGGCCTGATGGAGAATGAGTGTGTTCCATTAACAGATTTAGGCTTCAGGAGGTGGATAATAAGGAACTTCTGTGAGTTAAAAGAACATGTTCTAGCCCAATGTAAAGAAACTAAGAACCTCGAGAAAAAGTTTGACGAAATCCTAACAAGAATAGACAACCTAGAGAGGAATATAAGTGAATTAATGGAACTGAAGAATACAATACGAGAACTCCGCGAAGTATGCACAGGTTTTAACACTCGAATTGATCAAGCAGAAGAAAGGATATCAGAGGATGAAGACCAACTTAATGAAATGAGAAGACAAGGTTCAAGAAGAAAGAGTAAAAAGGAATAAGCAATGTCTCCAAGAAATATGGGACTATGTGAAAAGACCTAATTTACGTTTGATAGGTGTACCTGAATGTCATGAAGAGAATGAATCCAGGCTGGGAAATATTCTTCAGGGTATTATTCAGGAAAACTTTCCTAACCTAGTAAGACAGGACAATACTCAACTCCAGGTAATACAGAGAACACCACAAAGATATTCCTCAACAAGGGCAACCCCAAGACACATAATCATTAGATTCACCAGGGTTGAAATAAAGGAGAAAATTCTAAGGGCAGCTGGAGAGAAAGGTCAGGTTACCCACAAAGGGAAGCCTATCAGACTCACAGCAGAAACCCTACAAACTAGAAGAGAGTGGGGGTCAATATTCAATAACCTCAAAAGAATTTTCAACCCAGAATCTCATATCCAGCCAAACTAAGCTTTATAAATGAAGGAAAAATAAAATTTTTCGTGAACAAGCAAGTACTCAGAGATTTCCTCACCACCAGGCCTGCTTTACAAGTGCTTCTGAAAGAAGCACTATACACAGAAAGGAATAACCAGTATCAGTCATCCCAAAAACTTACCAAAAGGTAAACAGTATCTTCATAATGAAGAATCTATATCAAGTAATGGGCAAAATAGCCAGCTAGCATTAAATGACAATATTAAACTCACAAATATCAATAATAATCCTAAATTTAAATGGATTAAACACCCCAATCAAAGACACAGACACGCAAATTGAATAAAAAGTCAAAACCCATCGGCTCGCTGTATCCAGATCCATCTCATAAGCAAGGACACACAAAGACTCAAAACAAAATGTTGGAGGAAGACTCACCAATCAAATGGAGAGAAAAAAAACAAAAAAACAAAAAAACAGGAGTTGTAACTTTCGTCTCTGACAAAATAGACTTTAATAGTAACAAAGACTAAAAGAAACAAAGAAGGACATTACATAACGGTAAAAGGATCAATGCAACAACAGGAGTCAATGATCATAAATATATATGCACCCAATATAGGAACACCCAGATACATAAGATAAGTTCTTAATGACTTATAAAGAGAATTGGACTCCCGCACAATAATAGCGGGAGACTTTGACACCACGTTGTTAATATTCGACAGATCAACGAGATAGAAAATTAACAGGGACATCTCTGATTTGTACTCAGACCTGGAACAAGTAAACTCAGTGAAAATTTATAGAATTCTTCACCCCAGGTCCACAGAACATACATTTTTTTTCTCAGTATCATATTACACCTATTTTGAAAGTGACCACATAAATAGAAGTAAATCACTCTTCAGCATTTGCATAGCATTTCACAGATTTAAATGAAATATTGGTTGGCTGTTTGTTATTTTCTTCCCTTATTCCTTCCTGTCTCCGCTGTTAAGCACAATTATCGGCATAAAAGAGGTTTTTAATACCTATTTTTAGATTGCATTCCAGCCTGGGCAATAGAGCAAGACAACTGTTCTCTCTCCCCTTTTCTCTTTCTCTTTCTTTCTTTAAAAAAACAAAAACAAAAAACAAAACAGTATCTTGGAAAGAACCCTTGCTCTAGGCAGCTTGCATTTTAGTAAGGGTGAGTCTGCAACCTGCCTTAGCAGGCTGGGATCACTCTGTCAGAGTCAAGTTCCAAATAAGTCAGGCTTGCAGGAATTACGTGTTCACCTACCTGGGTCCATGAGAACCAGGGAACGAGTGCTAGCCTGTACCACTATTCTATTGAACTGCTTATTTTTGGTTTGTGTTATTAATCTGCGTTAAGTATCTGTGTTTAACTTCTTCAATGAGATTATAAATTCCTGGATGGAAGTGATGCTCTGGGAAATACCTCTTCGTTTTTCCCAGAATGCGTTAAACATAAAAAGTATTTGATGAATGGGACTTGAATGAAACAGAATAATATACACACACACACACACACACACATGTATATATATATATATATATATATATATATATATATGAAATGGTAGATTTTGGCAATTTGGAGTGTTTATTTTCTATAACAAAGCAATAAACAAAAAATGGAGAGGTCTTCCCTTTCTCTTCCCTTCCTTTCCCTTTCTCTTTCTTTCCTCTTTCTGCCCTTCTCCTCACTGAATAATTCCATCCTAAATCCACTGTATGGGGCAGAGCAAGGTAGACATCTGTTTAGATGGGTGGCCTAGTGTGGGATGTCAGAGTCCAAATGGGTTGAGGGATCTACTCAGGGACAAGGGCAGCAATGGTGGTAAGAGATTGGCTATATGCAGGGGAATTGATCTAATACATGAATACATTAAGAACAGTGGGAGTCAAGCTTCTCATTGTTACAGAAGAGAGTCAGAAATAAGGAATGGGAGAAAACTAGCATGAACATTGTGTTGAATTGATATTGGAGATACCAGTGTAAACACGTGAATTTCGGTAAATATATGTACATATGGAAATAAATTTAGATATAAACGTGTTTATGTATATATTTGTCGATAAGTATGTGTCTGTGTGTATCTGTGTGTATATTCCTTACCTAAATATTTTTCTGACTTTGTCATGTTTTCAATTCCACATTTAATTCATCTAGGATTTATTTTTATGTGCACTGTGAGATGGGCGCCACATTTTTTTGACCAAATAGCCAGCCAATTTTCCTAACACTGTTTATTAAATAAGTCACCTCTCTCCATTGATCTGAGATACTTCCATTCTGATATACACATATTATGTTAACTGTAAACATCTTAGAGAAGCAAAGTTGATGTTGTTAATGGTGAAGCGATGCTAACACACCTCCATTTCCCCTGCTCTGACATCTTGGGCATGAATGGCCTATTTCCAAATGAGTGTTCAAAATACATCCTTAAGCTCAACACTTCCCAGATGAAACTGATCCCATCTGTGACCTCAGAAAACATCATCATCAGCCTAACTGCCCAATGATCTTTCAACTACTCTGACCCCGTCTTCCCCTCTCACTGTTAAATTCCTTCCTTCTTTCCCTATTGTCTCTGCAACTCCTGAGTTTGGACTTATCCCCGAGCTATTATGATAATATTATATTTATTTCCAATGTAATATTGAAAAATATTTCAAAAATTGAAAGAATTCATGTGAAAATAAAGCATTTGGCCTGTTTGACAGGGCTGATTTGATGAATCTGAGTGACCAGATCCCACCTCATCTACCTTTCACACTGATTTCTGAATAAGCATAATGTGGTCACATGGGCCTGTGCCTGTGACTGCAACTCAATAATCTTCAAGTCTCTGTGTTGTCTTAAACGCCATGGCTGAACATTCAAGGAGACTGGAATTGACCTTCCAGGTGTTCTTTCTTCTACCTGACTTGCACTTTCATCACTTGTATTAAGCTCTGGTCCTGGAACATGCCAGATAGTTCCCCAATTTTGTACTTTTTTGCCTTGCGTGGAAAGCTGCCCCTTCCCCCTTTATCAAAAATTAAATTATCTTTTAAGGTCCAGCTTAAATACAGCCCTCTTCCATAGAGTGCTTCCCTCATCCTGCAGTTGGAATTATTACTTACCACCATTTTCAAAGCACTTTTTCTTGTGTTATAGTGTACTACGTGTTTCCTTCTGCTTAGTATGGAAGTGTTATATCCCTTGTTTTTCAGATCCAAGATTTTAACTCCTGAAGCCAGGGAGGCATCTTTGTTACCTCTGACCACTGCCTGTAGCTAGCAGTTTTAGTACACTTACTTTGGCACCTAGCTAAGTCCTTTTACCCCTCCTCTCCCTTCTTCTCCCCTCCCCTTCCCTCCCCCCTCCCC
>NW_022437009.1:2777623-2819033 GCF_009761245.1 Sapajus apella | reverse complement strand
CCTTCTCCTCCCCTCCCCTCCCCCTCCCCTCCCCTCCCCTCATCCCTTCTCCTCCCCTCCCCCTCCCCTCCCTTCTCTTCCTCTCCTCTCTTCCCCCCTCCTCTCCCTTCTCTTCCCCTCCTCCCTGTCCCCCCTCCCCTCCCTTCTCCTCCTCTCCCTTCTCCTCCTCTCCCTTCTCCCCTCCCCTCCCCTCCCCTCTCCTACCCTCCCTTCTCCTCCTCTCCCTTCTCCTCCCCTCCCCTCCCCTCTCCTCCCCTCTGCTCTCCTCCCCTCCCCTCCCCTTCCCTTCTCTTCCTTACCCCACTGTGGTATAATGAGCCACAATGTATACCAGGCACTATTCTAGCACTTAGGATACTGTGATGAAACAAAGTTCTTGTCCTTATGAAGCTTATATTTCACAAGGAATCTTAATTAACCCTTTCAAGAACCCTGTGACATAGATAGGGTCTATTGTAAATTATTCAAGAGTTTAGCAATATATTTGCTAAATAGCATAACTGGAATTCCAACTTAGATCTATGTGATACCACTTGTCCCTAGCACTATAGCTTGCTGAAATATTTGTGGAAGTGGAAATAAGTTTGGTACTTCAAGAGGATTAAATAGGGTACTTCTTTAGACGCTGAACTGAGAGGAAAACAATTATGCGTCACCATTGAAAAAGCCATGATCCCCTTTAATCTCTCCATATGCTCAGGAAATAAATATAGAAACCAAATTTTTTTTTTTATTAGTTTTCAATGATAAAGCTTATAATAGAAACCAAGTCTTATAGCCAAGCTTGATCTTCAATTCTGAGGGCCCATGTCACTTTATTACAGAAAGTTGAAAAGAAAAAGAAACTCACATTTTTTGAGGTAGATGCATCTACATGTTTTATTTTTTAAAAATTTTCATAAGAACAATGTAGATACTACTGTCTCCATTTCTACAGGGAGAGAAACAGATCCAGAGGGGTTAAATAACTGTCCACAATCATGGCTATTTCCTGGTATTATGGTTTAAATAGGAATTTTATAAGCCATATATAGAACTTATGTCAATTGAGTCATTTTAAATGTACATGGAGAAGATTCTATTTAAAGGACTCCTATAAAAGGTAGATTAATTCAATAAATGGTAATGGGATTTACTGACTTGCCATTTTGGGGTTAAAAAAAGACAAATAAAACAGGATCCCTATATTGCCTCTTATACCAAAATAAATTCCAGATGGATCAAAGATTTACATGTAAAACATGAAATCACAGACGTCCTAGAAGAACACATGGATGCATATTTTTATAATTATAGAATGGGCATGTCTTTAAAAATATAACCCCAGCCAGGCACAGTGGCTGATGCCTGTAATCCTAGCACTTTGGTAAGCCGAGGCGGGCAGATCACCTAAGGTCAGGAGTTCAAGACCAGCCTGCCCAACATGGTAAAACCTTGTCTCTACTAACATACAAAACCTAACAGGGCATGAAGGCGGGAGCCTGTAATCCCAGCTACTTGGGAGGATGAGAGTGGAGAATCTCTTGAACCCAGGAGACAGTGGTTGCAGTAAGCCGAGATGGCACCACTACCCTCTACCCTGGGCAGCTGAGCGAGACTCCATCTCAAAAAAAATTATCTACCTATCTATCTAACCCCAAACCCAGAAGCTAGAAAAAAAAGGTTAATAAATTTGATTAGATATAAATTTGAATTTTGTATAGCACACTTTAGTCTCTTCAAAAAAAAAAATAGGCAAAGATGAAAAGAAAAAGGATACATAATTTCTTTTTCTTTTTTTTTTCTTCTGTTCTTTCTTACCTTCAAAGAAAGGAGAAATATTTTCTTTGCTTTCTAGACCTTAGGTAGATCTCACCAAAGGACTGCTTAGGTATTTGAGGCTAAATCCCTGCTAGTAATGCAGGACTGTATGGTCTGGCCATGTCTCATATGACAAAGTGATAGTCGCCAGCCAATCAGAAACAGAATTGGGGATCAGTGTCTCCTGGACTGTACATTTCCTGCAAGTCCTACAACAAAACGGAGGGGAATAATGTGATTTGCTGCTTGAGGCTTCAAAAATTGAAAGAATGAATGTGAAAGTAAAGCATTTGGCCAGTTTGACAGTCAGGGCTGATGTGATGAATCTGAGTGACCAGATCCCTACAGCTTCCTGTCATTCCTTCTTGAAGCTGGGTTTCAGTCACAGAAGAGGGAAGAAAAGCAAGAACGAAAGGACAGGTGAAATCTGATTCTTGGTGGAACACTAGGTTTTCTGTGCAAAGTGGTACTTTACCATTTTTAAAGGATATTTGCCTGACTGGAAACTGTAACTGAGTTTACGTGACTTTTCTCAGCAAAATTATGGAACATCTTAGTTATATAAACACTGGGGACTGGGTTAGATGGCTATAGGGGACTTGCCATGTATTTGTGCTACATTTATATTTGCCAAGTGCATGTCCTCTCTTTAGCTCTTTCTTAGGGATAACAGATGTGAGCTTATCTGGGATGAGCAACAGATATTTTGTTCTGTATAGCTATGCTTCTATTCTCCGTAGTTCCATGAGTATTTATTTTCTAATGAGACTGTCTGCATTAGCTGAAGCTTTACAATAGGAAGACCGAGTTTAGGAGGTCTATTGACCAACCCCAGCCTTTGTAATGGAACTTTTGCTTTGTAATGGAATCTCAGTGTTTGACAGAACCTCAGTGTTTGTGGAGTGTGTGTCAGAGTGAGAAAGAGGGATAGTTGAAAGAGGGGAGCACAATCAAAGAGCTCTAACACTTTGGGGCCCAGGTAGCTCTGGTGTGGGATATCCTTAATGGAGCATGACTCTGGTAATCTCCTCTGCATTTCAAAAAAGATTAGGTAGGGCGCAATGGCTCATGCCAGCAATCCCAGCACTTTGGGAGGCCGAGGCAAGTGGATCACAAGGTCAGAAGTTCAAGACCAGCCTGGCTAACATGGTGAAGCCCTGTTTCTACTAAAAATACAAAAGCCAGCGTGGTGGTGGGTCCCCACAATCCCAGCTACTTGGGAGGTTGAGGCATGAGAATCACTTGAACCCCGAAGGCAGATGTTGCAGTGAGTGGAGATTGCACTCCAGCCTGGGTGATAGGGCAAGAATCAGCCTAAAAAAAAAAAAACCAAAAAATTAATGAGCTGTCATAAAACTCTGAGAATGAGACATGAGACAAAGAGGAGACAGTAAAACCAGGTGGATCTTCACACCTAAAAACTTGAATAAGAAGACAAGGGAGAGAAATTCCCAAGCACACCTTATCAAGCTGGGCAGTTTCTCAGTGCCCGCCTCATTAGCAAGCTGGAGTGAATGTATACAAATACTCACAGTAATTCATGGAAACAGTTAAACAGTGGAACCCAGAAACGTTTGGACATAGGGCAGATCAGCCTGGAGATGGTTTGAGGACAGGAAGAGTGCACTCAGAGATGTTGCAATTGGGGTATAAATGCCCAGGAACCCTCCCAAGCTAGTAAAGTCTGAATATTGTGTTACCTTTTAGGGTTCATCTAGGATTTTCCTGAATCCTAATGCTGTACACCTTTGTTGCAAATACTAATTATTTCCTCTAAGAATCATGGTTGACTAGCATTTGGAAATGGTGATACTGTAGGAGACCTAATTCATGGAAATGGGTCTGGAATCTGAGCTTGTTTGTGACTGCCAGTGAATAGTGAAGAGCCTTAATGAAAGATACCTGACAGCTTGCTTGAAAGGCCCTGGAAGGGAATAAAATGCTTGGCAAGTGTTATAGGAAGGAGGAGGAAGCAAATGTAGCCTTCCTAGAACGTAATTACTTTATACCTTGGAGGGATGTTGGGAAAGCATCTGGAAAGTAATCTTTCAGCCCTGTCATTTGTTTGTTTATTTATTTCTTTGAGATGGAGTCTCGCTCTGTCATCCAGGCTGGAGTGCTGTGGTACGATCTTGGCTCACTGCAACCTCTGCCTCCTAGGTTCAAATGATTTTCCTGCCTCAGCCTCCCGAGTAGCTGGGACTACAGGAGCGTGCCACCACGCCCGGCTAATTTTTGCATTTTTAGTAGAGACAGGGTTTCACCATGCTGCCCAGGCTGGTCTCGAACTTCTAACCTCAAGTAATCTGCCTGTCTCAGCCTCCCAAAGTGCTGGGATTACAGGCATGAGCCACGGTGCCCAAGCTGAATATTGAATTTCTGTACAGACTGAAGCTATTCCTATATCAAGATAGACAAGGAATGTCACATATGACCCAAGTCCTTAAGTAATAGTTCACACAATGGATTTAAACCTAAGCAGGCCATGTGTCATATGCCTATCAGCTCAAGTTCTGGGACAGACATGATGGAAACCATGGAGGCCAGGGGCAAAAGCTAGGTATGTTTCTCAAGAGTGTTACCACACCACTGGGAGGAGAGACATTTAAACTCTGGCTAGGGAAAACCTGTGACACTGCAAAAACTGTACCAGAAGTGAAGTAATAACAACCTCAAACACAATCCTAACAATAGCTTACATTTACCCATTGCCTACTCGGTTGCAAGCATTGTGAGGAGCACTTTACAAGCATTATCTCATTTAGGAAATTGAAGGGGGTAGATGAAGAACTTTAGAGGCTTGGCATTTGAGGTCATATATATCCTAAGGGATGTGGTACTTCAGTAAGTGTGGTAAAATGTTTAAGAACTCTTGAGCAGGTATTTGCAAGAGCTATAAACTGTAGAGCTACACAGGTAAAACTGCTAAATTATCAGTGAACACATTTTTTAAAAGCTTACTTTTTAAAACTCGAAACCCTATGATGGAAGATGGCCAAAAGAAAGCACGGATTACTCTGTGAACAAGCAATTATTGAGGCCGCCTTGAACAGAACACTTCAATCAAAACTCCAGCTGCCAGTCCAAGGATAGGCTCCTAATTCCCTCCAGCTGCCAAGACTAGAGACAAGCAGCATGAAATGCCTGTCTAAATCAGGAGGGAGTCACCCAGACCAATTGGGACAGTCACTTAACTGCTAGAAACACAAAGGTTTTACTTCACTCTAGGGCTTCTGAGAAGGCTCGTAAGTGGCCTCTTGCCAGCTTCAAGGGTCAGTTGGCCAAGAAAAAAAAATGTGGAAGAGGTTGTCCGTAAAACTGCTAAACGAAACTCTGCTTTCATGGACAGTGTAGAGAACAAGGCTACATGCAAACAGAAAATGATCAGGATGAAAACACATCTTTACTATTCCCAAAGTAAACTAGCATTACAGTAGGTCAGATATGGCAATGTGGGCCAAGATATGAACTGGCCTTGTCACAACAGCAGTCCTTAGGCATGCAGAGATTTGAGGATATCAGAGTGGAGTTGAACAGGAACATGGAGATGTTTGGTGTTCAAGCAGTGCAGGAAAGTGGATCCCAAGCAATGATTTCTTCTCAGTCTCCCATGACCTACACCTTACCTACCTCCCTTCTCAAGAATCTGACGGATTAGGGTTTGTGGTGTTAGCAAGAAGGTTACCCCAACCCACATTTTTTTTGTGGGGAGATGGGGTCTTGCTCTGTTGCCCAGCCTGAAGTGCAGTGACACAATCACAGCTCACTGCAGCCTCAACCTCCCTCCCAGGCTTAAGCAATTCTCCTGCCTCAGCCCCCTAATTAGCTGGGACCACAGGTGTGTGCACTATGCCCAGCTAACTTTTTTTTAACTCATTTTGTTGCTCAGGGTGGTCTCGAACTCCCTGCCTTAAGCAGTCCTTCTGCTTCAACCTCCCAAGGTGCTGGGATTACAGACATGATCCATCACAAGCAGCCTCCCTATGCACTTTGGAACTGTGGGTAGGGTCTCTCAGTTCCAAAGGATTGAATTTCCAGAAGGAAGGGAAGAAGTGGATGCGGATGGCAGTGGCTGTGTGCTTGAAATGGAAAGATAAGGCCAAGGAGAAGCTGCAGGGATAAGAACCTGTTCCAGTTCATTACAAGTACTTCTGCTACACCGTACGCAGCAGGTTGGTATCACAGAAATCTAGACATTCTCTTTACCCACCTCTGTGGCCCAAAGCCTACAGGAGATAGGCTTGGGAAGGAGCTAAAGGCATCTACTGGGTCCCCAAGAGTAAACTTAGAAATATTAGCACATTACACTGCTAGGTGAAAAAAGAGATTGAGGGGAATATAATTCCCTAAAAACAAATGTTCCCTTTTTGTGAATGAGACTAAGTGGTCTTCAGGGAAACAGCATAAAACAGAGCTGCACGATTCTTTTCCCTCTAGGGGAAAAGCCTGCAAAGATTGTGTGGCTTGGGCAAATGAGATCACCTGAATTAATTCCTAATTGATAAATGACAAAGTTTTGAAGTCTCATGGCCTGTATACCTTCTCTTCATGGCAGTGAGGGGTAAAAATGGGTGAAAAAAAAAGGTGTACATTTTAGAACACTGAATAATTAAACCAGACCAGTGTACATGATACTTACCCCAGAATATTTACCTAATAAAAGATCAGTGATTATCAGTGTCTATTTGAGGAGACTGTCAAAACCTTATGATGACTGAAGGGAATAAAAGGAGACCATGAAATAATCTGTGTATAATTTCAACTGGAAAAACTGGAAGTGGAATGAGCTGTCTCCAGATCTATATGTTATTAACAAATATGCTTTAAAATAACATATAATCCTATAAAGTAATAGGAAGATAACAAAAGTTGATGGAGGGGGCGAGACATGGTGTCTCACATCTGTATTTCCAGTCCTTTGGGAGGCTGAGTGGGTGGATCGCTTGAGGCCAGGAGTTCAAGACAAGCCCAGCCAACATGGCAAAACCCCATCTCTACTAAAAATACAAAAATTAGCCAGGCATGGTGGTGTACACCTGTAATCCCAGCTGCTTGGGAGGCTGAGGCACAAGAATGGCTTGAACCCAGGAGGCAGAGGTTGCAGTGAGCCACCATTGCAACATTGCACTCCAGCCTGAGTGACAGAGTAAGACTCTGTCTCAAAAACAAACAAACAAAATACAAAGTTGATGGAGTAATTCTAGGCTGGTATTTCCAAAACTTGTCATTCAAGTACTATTAACTTGCCACATCCTTGTGTTTCATGTTTTTCTTTAAATCGGTATTTTAAACTTACGTATACTTTCTTAAAGAAGAAACTTCATATGACTGTAGTAGGAAACCTGTATCATTTGCCATAAATAGGAGGTAACAATCAAAACAAGTACTTATGGAATAAAAACCAAGACAGTGTTGTGAAACTCTAGCTAGATACCATTACAAGCCAAAGGCTCTCAGCCCGAGGCCTTGTCTCTCTTTTAAAAAGGGAGATTAGCAAGTGATAGACCATTCAAGGATCAAATGGAATCTTTCTCCTTGGAATAATGAGCAGGAGAGTGAGAGAACTGGAAAGGGAATAAGTCTCTCACTATGAGATTCAATGCCATTTAATGTTGTTATCTGGGTACCACGGATAATCATCTCCTGTGTCACTCAGGATCAAATCATGATTTGTGTACTGTATACTGTGGGAAACACAGTTCTTGACCCTCACAACGTGATGTAAACCTCATCCACCTGGAATGGAGTGAAAATAAGATGGGAAATCAAGAGAAAAAAAAGGTATTTAAAAACTCTAAAAAGGCCGGGCGCGGTGGCTCAAGCCTGTAATCCCAGCACTTTGGGAGGCCGAGGCGGGTGGATCACGAGGTCAAGAGATCGAGACCATCCTAGTCAACACGGTGAAACCCCGTCTCTACTAAAGCTACAAAAAAATTAGCTGGGCATGGTGGCACGTGCCTGTAATCCCAGCTACTCAGGAGGCTGAGGCAGGAGAATTGCCTGAACCCAGGAGGCGGAGGTTGCGATGAGCCGAGATCGCGCCATTGCACTCCAGCCGGGGAAAAAAGAGCAAAATTTTGTCTCAAAAAAAAAAAAAAAAAAAAAAAAAACTCTAAAAACAGATTAGGAAAATTAAGAAGCAGAAACACGGCAGGAGCAAGATACACAAACATAAGGCAAAACATAAAAGAAGTTGAGAGGAAAAACTCACTATCTGAAAGTAAGCAAAGACAGCTCACAAAAGGAAGAAGCAACGCTGACTGAAGACTGAAAGTGGTTATGGAGTGACATCACATCCAATCAAGATAAACATGAACAGAAATGCAGACAGCTATCCAAATGAGCAAATGGGCTAAGTCTATAGGCCACATCAGCTGTTACTCCCTGCCCTATGTTCCTGAGGGAAATGGGGGAGGTGTGAGAGAAACGGCTGACACTTCTGTGTGTGCACCATGAGATCATCACACAACTGAACCTGCTGGCAGCAGGAACGGGACCAGCTGGAGAGTCAGGCATTTCAGCCACTTTCAAACAGACATGTTCTTCATTTTCCCACAATTAAAAAAATGGGCATTTGTCCAGCTGAGTTTTACTTTTCAGATAGCTGTTTTGCATGTGGAATTTGAATTGCCCAGGACTTAATTTGTTTTCCTAGAAGGCAATAAAAGGTAATTTATAACTGGTAGGTTTGGTGGCCAGAGAGAATGATAAAATTCCAAACCCAGGGCATTGCTATTCAGTGCTTCTAGCCATTCCTCTATATAATCTAGTTTACAGCAAAGTAAAGATGGGTCACTTGGGACCCCTATAGTTGCCATTTATGTCTCAGAAAATAATTGTTAATGATTGGGGCAAGGTACATAAATAGAAGACCAATAAAGCTCAAGGTGAAAGCTATGTTCAGATCACACCAGAAGCTACACATATGCTAACTAACATAAAACTGTGTTTTATTGCTTTAAATACTCTCCCATCTGGATTATAACTGTCACGTGGGCATAAAAAGCATCAACATGTAATAACATAATTAATATATCTAATATAAACATTTATAAATATATTTTTAAGCTGCAAGACAGTATTTCTCAAGTACTGTTACAAATGTGGTTTTCTGAATTTTGAAAGTTCCTCTCAATTTTGGTTTGTTCTCACATTGACAGAATGAAGTGGGAACCATATTTATGATAAGACTTCCTAGATTTCAATGAAAAAGAGTTGTAGAATAATATTTTACATTTATATAGCGTGTCACAGTCTATAGAGCATTCTCACAACCTCAGTGACCTTCACCACGACTCCATGAGGCAAGTAGACTTTACAGAGGAGTTAACAGGCTCAGCAAGATTAAATGACTTGCTCAAGCCCACACAGCCTGTAAGGGAGGCTGACATTTAAAACGAGCATGTGTTGAAGCTGGTGTGTGTTGCCAGGGGAGGAGAGGCTTACTGTGTCCTCAGAAACCTCACAGGTGACCTTGCATCCCGAAGTCCCCAGGTTGTATGGTCTGTCCCTAGCTTGTCAATGTCCCAGAATGTTGCAATCCAAGTCAGCCAAAGTACTCTGACCAAACCCATACGAGACTGAATTCTAAACCAGTAAGATGGCTTGTTTATTGTGAGAAACATTACTGCCATGTGAACAAGATAGAATGCAGTTGCTGGTACCACCAGTATACTGTCTTCCTGTAGGTAGAATTATGTGGGATGACACACTACAATCATGAGATTAAATGGCCTGAAGGGAGACTAGGAGTCGGATGTTGAGGAGTAGGCAAGGAAGAAAGTGACATGTATTGATACTCACAAGATGCCTATGATTATTATGATCAATTTCATTATTATCTGTATTTATTATCTTTATCTGTGCCATTCTGGAAAGGAAGAAATTGAGACACAAAAAGGCTAGTTAACTTGCCCAAGCATTTGTTGGATTTCATTTTTAGGTAGTGTTTCTTGAGATGGATTTCTCATACTTGAGCCAGAAGGTACTTGCTCTAATTACAGCAGAAAAAAAAAGATGGCCAGGCGTGGTGGCTCACACCTATAATCCCAGCACTTTGGGAGGCCGAGGCGGGTGGATCACTTGAGGTCAGGAGTTTGAAACCAGCCTGTCCAACATGGCGAAACCCCGTCTCTACTAAAAATACAAAATTAGCCAGGCATGATGGTACATGCCTGTAATCCCAGCTACTTGGGAGGCTGATGCAGGAGGATCGCTTGAACCTGGGAGGCAGAGGTTGTAGTAAGCCAAGATTGTGCCACTGCACTCCAGCCTGGGCAACAAGAGCAAAGCTCCATTTCAAAAAAAAAAGGAAAGAAAAAGAAGAAAAAAAAGATAGAAAAATCTTCTCACATAGTGGGTTGGGGCATACAAGCTTGCAAGGAGTAGATATATCTATGGGTTAAAAACTCACATTAAGGACCAAGTTGATTCATTTTGAGTCTTGGCTTCTCAACTGGCAGCATCAGTGAATTTATATTATGTATTTATTTAAATGATACCCTCAGAAATGTAGGCCCCTCTATAGGTGATCTTATATAATGGAGCCAGATGGGAGGTGGTTGAGGGCTTGAATTTAAAGTTTTCAAAAATTTTTGCAAATTTTTTATTAAAGAGTGACATAAATATCCTATTACTAATATTTAATCTGATGAGCAGACATAGGGGACCCCTATGCCTTCCCCTTTTGCAATTTTATAGCTTCCACATTATTTTTTAGAGGTTGAAATATATCATCTCTTCACGACTCTGTAGGTTTTAATTATCAAAGCAGCTACATCAATTTTTACCAAAAGCAGAGTGACCTTATTTTATAACTGAAACAAAGCCCAAAGCTTGGTCCCAGCAGCAGACAGTTAATAGGCCATTCCATATAGATTTATGTATACTTTGTGGACACAGAAGAATTTTAAATAGGGGAAGTCAAACTTATGGACTCACTTGTCTTTCATCACTTTAGGCAAGTTAGGATTTACTTCAATTAAAAGCTGTATCCTCGCTAAATGGGGTTTATTTTTATGAAGGCTCAAAAAAAAAAAAAAAACCCACTGCCATTAAGCAATTTAAAGAATACTAAATTCAGCAACTAATCTTAATATACTTTGGGGAGAAAAAGAAACCACAATCAAGTTTTCTTTTGTTTCAGCATGAAGATAGCTTCACTACAGGATGAAAGAAACAGGCAGTGTTTTATAATTATACACCTGATATAGAAAAGTATTCCTCCAAAGTGAAAGCAAAAACTAGGGCAGAAATAGCTGGGTGTTGGAGGGTGGTGGGTAGTGTGTAGGAGAGGGTGACGGACGTGTTTCTGTTACCTCTTGGATTTAGCAATATCAACACCAATCTATCTTCTAGCTCATTTTGCCACTGCAAAATTCTTTAGGAAAAAAATATCTGTGATTAAAATCCTCAACCTCTGCACCCCCATTCCCATGCCCACTGTCCTCTTCCCTGAAAAAATCTGTTGCCAGTGCCTCCTCCGTGATCTTTTCTTGTGTGGGTTTTCTCTCTGGAATAACATCTAAATCAGGAAAAGGTCTTGGGCACAGCTCACTGCTTCAGTGACTGACTACCTTGAGGCCAGCTGGGGACCGACAGTCTCAGGCTCTGACTAGTTGCCACAGATGCAAGTGCTTTGAAAAGGAGATTCTCCTCTCTGTTCACCTCATGCAGAAAAATGAAAATGAGAAATGCAGTGATATTTTATTTCATTTTCTCCTACTCATTCTAGGAAATAGAATCAAGGGAGTGTATGATTGGAGTGAAACATGGTTTTCCTTAGTAAATAAACATTCCACCTGCAGAATCAGTACCAAGTATGGGTTTGAGAGTATTCTAAACAACACTAAATGGCCATTCTTCATCTTCCTATCTGTGAGGGATGGGGGCAGTGGTGGAGGGGGTGTGTAAGTAAACGGTCAACACTTAGAGAACAGACCTCAATATGCTCATTTGAAAAAATAGTATTCAAATGGGTGTAAGCTTTATAAATTATAATTTTGTCATTACAAAGAAAAGTATCCTTTTAAATGTTTTCGATGTGGTATGAGGAAATGAGATTGTTGTGATGTTCTGAGATCTCTTAACTAGGACTATTGGTATTTTCTGCAGTATAAAATATCCATTCTTTGCAATTTAAAGCCCAGAGCACTTTTCCTCACAGGTGGGGAGACGGAGAGAGGCTGCACTTCAAAGTGAGAAAGCTACAAGCACAAGTGGAATGGAAGTGGCAGGTTGCTACCTAACAGAATCCACATCGTTTAGCCCTGAGGCAGTGAACACACGCCCCTAATAACCTGCCTTATTCCTGGCTCTCTTTCTCCCAAAAGCTCATACTGCCAGTTAGTATTCTCTTGCATCTCCTGAGTGGCTGTGCTTCCTTAGTGAGGGAGCTTGCTGGGTGGGGCCTGAGTGCTAAATAAGCAGAGAGAGGAGACACCCCATGTGATCCTCCCATGTAATCACTGCCTTGTCTTCACTGAGAGAAGGGCAAGGTCCTGGTTCCCTACAGTCCAGATGTCTTGTGAACCAGCAGTAAATATCACCTGGATTAATCAGACTGAGAGAGATGCTGATTAGCTCAGGGACTAGAGGAGCTCAGCCTCAGGAAACGAGACTTTAGAATGAGAGTCAGAATGATGAGAAGTTGTGGGGTGGAGAGGGGGCAGGCCTGCCATGCCAGTGGGAGAGAAGGCTGGCATCTTGGGAGGTGAGTTCAGTGCAGTGGTTATGAATTCAGGCTGTCTGGCCAGACAGGCTGCTTTTCTACTGACCAATTGATCTTAGGCATGTTTCTAGAACTCTACAGTTTCAGTGACAACCCCAAGTTTCCTTCTCTCTAAAATGGAAATAACTATGTTCTGAAAACCCAGAGACAATGTATATAAATGTCCTGGCATAAAATAATGTTAATATTATCATCACAAGCAAATAGAGGTCAGGTGCAGTGGCTCACACCTGTAATCCCAAAACTCTGGGAGGCCAAGGCAGGAGGGCTGCTTGAGCCCAGGAGTTTGAGACCTGGGTAATATAGTGAGACCCCATGCCTACAAAAAAATTTTTTTAATTAGCCAGATGTGGTGGCATGAACCTGTAGTCCTAGCTACTTGGGGGAGTGAAGCGGGAGGATCTCTTGAAACTTGGAGGTCGAGGCTGCAGTGAGCCATGATCATTCCATTGCATTCCAGTATGGGCAGCAGAGCAAGACCCTGTCTTAAAAAAAAAAAAAAAGGCAAATCGATATGGATTTTTAAAAAGTTATTTTGTCCCTGTGCCTAGGTTCTTGCTTGGGCAAGTAGATAGACACGTGCAGCTGGACTTTAAATTGTATCTTTTACTATAGTTCTGCAAATGTTAATTTTTGTGTTGGGTTAATTTCTGTGTGGAGGAGCTGGCATGAAGGCAGGGTAAGCTATCAACTGGGCATTTTCCCTTTATACTCTGCCTGATCTCTAAAAGTTTTCTAATGAATATAAATCGGTGTTAATAATTGTGTACCTGAGAGAACTGTAGAGCAGTAACCACTGACCTTTCATCCTGTCTCCCCTGTTTTCTGGGGTTTTGATAGCTACAATTACAGTTGTAACATCCATTTTTATTAAAGAAGAAGAGGGACACAATTTGGAAATTAAAAGGTTTGGTTGCCCTTGGCTATGCCGCCTTATAAAACATGTGTTGACTGTTAACACTAACGGTGACAGCTGCTATCCTCATACTGTTTTAGTTGGTGCAAGAAGCTACAAGAAAGTTATTTTCTCTCTACTTTACTGAGGATCAGAGAAGTTAAGTAGCCTGTTTTAAGTTAACACCTGCCTAGTGGCAGAGTCCTAATCCATCAATAGCTAGAGCTACCTACCCATTTGCTCCTCAAATATTTTCGGATTGCCTCTTACGTGTTGTTCACTGTAGTAGGTGATTGAGGGGATGACGTCAGTGAGACTGACCCCATCCTGGACCTCACAGAGCTGCTAGCCTGTGAGGCTAGCAAGACTGAGCAGAAGGTTTACAAGCATGCAGGCAATTGCAACTCCATGTCACCATGTAGAGCGTGCGGGGTGGCATCGTTATCCCAGGCAGAAACAACAGCCTCTGCAAAGGCCCAGGGGCAGAAAAGAGCAAGACACTTTGGGGGAAGCTAGAGGAGTTTGCTATCCGGCTAAGTACTGCGTAATAAATGAAGGCACAGGCAGAATACTGTGGGCTCTCAGGAGAGAGTCACTAGGTCTGCCTGGGGAGTGTTAGGTTGAGTTTGAATTTATTTGAGGAATTGTGCTGTCAGACTCTCAAATATTTTGCAAAGCAGTAATAACAGGCTCTGGAGATGATGATGTTCATTTCTCTGATTAGAATTTTCCAAAAAAAAAAGAAAAAAAACGGAACTCAAGGCTCCTCCACATTTGTTTCATGTTCCTGTGCCCCAACATGAGCTGACAGGTAGCTGTGACTGGATCTCAACACATCAAATAAGAAACAGCATGTGTGTAGGTGAAGATGCATGTGGAGATCCACTGTAGGATCCTGGTGTCCCAGAGGGGATAAAACAGCCTCCTAATAACATCATTTGGCTTTGTGCACCTAACACTTTTGTGCTAGACTATTTTCTTGAGCTGGTGAGGCACCAACTCATTAAGTCTTCATAATAATCCTGTCAGGTAGGAGCAATTACTCCTAATGCTTCAGATGAGGAGATTGAGGCAAAGAGAAGTTAAGATATCTTTGCTCATGCAGCGAGTCAGTACTAGACACTGCATTAATATCAGAGCAGTGTGGGCCTAGAGCCTGTGCTCTTATTCATAGTCTTGTACCTCAGACTCCTTTACCTCTTTTATCATTCATTGCTGAAAATTTAGAACTGTCAAAAGTTCGTGAAATCATTTATGTAAATTATGAAAGCTAAGCCTCAGTTCTGTTCTCTTGTAATATATGAATCAAGGTCATTTATGGGCAATCTCAGAAATAAACCTATCACCAGCCACATCCGCCCCCAGTGCTTTTGACTCATTACCTCTATACCTTTGCCAAATAACCAGATGTTGTAAAGCTGGTTACCTTCAACGGAGCAGTAAGCAAAAGCACCCCACTCAAACCTTGTGATCTATCATGGCAGTGAAGTCACTGCCTGTAGGTGGATTGTTTTGTTTTGTTTTTAATCCAAGTCTGAATCCTGGCTCCCCTGCAGAGAGTGCTCCACAAAGGCTCAGCCAAAGGTGAAGGGCAGTGACACTGTGGCAGTCTTCTGTTCCTAATGAAGCTCCTTATGGTTCATTATGTGACCAGGTTCTACCCCAGGAGATCCTAATTTAGTAGTTTAGGGAAGAAGCTGAGGCATGAAGATTTAAAAGCAAAACAAAACAAAGCAAACTCCATGGGTGATTATGATATACAGATAGAATTAAGAACCCCTGGAATGGGTTAATTGGATGGAGGTCTTTTACCTGCCTGTGAAAGGTAAAGAATGCCTGACATCAATAATGATAATAATAACAAATTAAATTAGTAGAATGAATGAATGCTTCCAAGAAGTCCTGGGATTTAAATGTTTCCTACTTGGTAATTTACTTAGAAATTAGCATATTTGGGGTCTATAGTTCCTAGCCTTTGCTGTGCCACAGCATCATCAAGGGATCCATCTTTTATAAAAAGTTACGACCTGGCCTATGTTAGTTCTCTCTGTGTCCCTCACCGACAACTGACTCTCAGATCTGTGCCCCCGGTTCATCTTCCCTATAGAATGCACTTAGATTGCTCCCCAGTGTTCCTTTTTCTTTTTGGAATTGCTAGATTCAGACGGTGTTCCTTTCTCTATCTTTATGCCTTGGTTAGTTTGATTGGTTACGGGGTCCCCACCTCTGGTTTAATATATAGTAGAATTAATTTATTCCTCTACTATTAGATTAGCCTGAGTAAACCTGATGCCCAGGAGCTGCTGTGACTACCATTTCTCCATTGCCTACGGAAATCAGTAGATAGAGAAGTTAAAGCAGAAGATTCAGTTTAGATGCAGAAAACAACTTTGTATGAAATAGCAAGACAGACATTTGAGAACTCTTTGTTTTACCCAAATTAATAGAAAAAAGATAATCATCGTCTTGTGGGGACATCATGAATATCTTGCTGAAAAATAAGAGAAAGTACTAAAATACCTTTCCAAGTTACTTGTTATATGTTATTTTATTATGACTAACATTGCTTCTGAGGAAATGCAATTAATTTTTTTCCTGTCGGATGCTGATTCTATCTTTGAACCTTGATGAATCCTTCTGAATACTGTGTCTGAATCTTGTGCATTATTCACATCCACTAGTGCATCATTCTCTTCCTTCCTTCCTTCCTTGCATATACATTTCTAGGAGGCATGAAGATTAGAAGAAAAAACTATCAAAAAACATAAAAATAAAAACAACTCAACTCTAATACATTTCTGACTCAACTGGAAATGTAAGGAACTATAATTTTATTCTCATGGCCTAATTTTGTCCATGCTGTTTAAAACCATTAAG
The DNA here is from genome assembly GCF_009761245.1 of Sapajus apella. Lineage (NCBI taxonomy): Eukaryota > Metazoa > Chordata > Mammalia > Primates > Cebidae > Sapajus > Sapajus apella. The sequence continues at coordinate 2,802,732 of NW_022437009.1, read as the reverse complement.
TGATTATAATTTTGAAAAATGCCAGAAAAGCATAGTACATCTGTTCTTTCAGCTTACATTATAGAGCAGAAGAAGCCTACAACATCTTGGTAACAGGACCTCTGTGTTTTTAGCATGTCTCCATTAAGGGAGTGATGTCTATGTGGCAGATGAGAATGACATGATGCTTTGGGTTGGGTGACAAAATGTAACGATTGTCACTAAAGGAGAAGAGCCCACTTTGCTATTTTGCTTTCTCTATTTTTGAATGGAAAGGGCTGCAATTGAAGCAGCAATATGGTCTGGAGCAAAATTATATGATAATGGTGCATAATAAATAGCGGACTCTGAGTGTGAAATTTAATGCAATATCTGCCCTCAACGAAGAGTTAACATTAAAAATCAGACACAAAATAGATTTTGTCTTTTCAAAACGCATCTTTATCATCATTCAAGAGGTGATCCTAGGGTCAAACATCTCATTGTGGCTTTATTATTATCAGGGAACTTCCAGTCTGCAGGCTTCCAAATTCTTTTTAATGGGAATTAAACCACAGCAAAAGGTTTTGTAACTATTTGAGCAGTCCTGTTCTGGAGTATAGGCTCAACTTTATTTAATTTTTTAGACTAAAAAGTTGCACAGCACATTTGGAACTTTAAAATCAGTATCTCATTTGCATTTTGGGCTGCTATAAAATAAATACAAAACCTTAAAATTCATAATCAGAAATCTGTAAGTCCTTTAAACCTTCTTCATGCTGGAAGATAATAAGTAAAGTACCTTTGGAATAATAGCTCCTTAATTTCCAGCATTTATCAGTAACCTCATTTTGGTTGTATAATATCTCCCTAACTCCAGTCAATGCAAAATCATTTCTGAAGGATAAACACACATTGTAAACTCAAACATTAGTTTAAGGTAATCAATAACAACCAGGAAAAAGAAGGGAATGTATGTGCTGTGAAATCTGTGACTGTAAGAATTCACAGGACAACAGACTGGATTTATTTGATCCTAACAGCAGCTGAACACAAAGGAAAGCAAAGTCATGGCTGCTTTATTGCTTCAGTAGTTAGGCATATAGGAGTGTTTGAAAATCCATTATGTATAGGAAAGTAAGAAAAGCTGGCCAGGCACAGTGGCTCATGCCTATAATCCCAGCACTTTGGGAGGCCGAGGTGGGTGGATCACTTGAGATCAGGAGTTTGAGACCAGCCTGGCCAACATGGTGAAACCCCGTCTCTACTAAAAATACAAAAATTAGCCGGGTGTGGTGGCGGGTGCCTTTAATTCCAGCTACTTGGGAGGCTGACGCAGGAGAATCACTTGAACCTGGGAGGCAGAGGTTGCAATGAGCTGAGATTGTACCACCGCCTGGCCTAGGCAACAGAGCGTGACTCCATCTAAAAAAAAAAAAAGCTGCAATAAAAATATAATCGTAAAGAACTATTATTATTATTTGAAAAATTGTTTAGAATATACACACAAATTTCTGACATTCTTAAAGTATGATTTCCTCTAGATTATTGAAAAATCCCCCAAGCATCAATAGTTTAAAATAGAGTGCTTTTAGACAGATATTAAACAAATTGATTTACATACTCCTTGTGTATGGAATATAATTTAACTTTTTAATGAACAAGTTTGAATGTCAGAATTAAGGGACCAGCAGTTAAGTGCTGTAATCAAAAACAAGGGGAAACAGTATCTTCTTCTCTCCCCTACTCACCAGATGTGTTTTTCTTCCATGTTGCCATGCATCAAGTTGCCTACGGGGGAAATATGAATGTTATCATTGATCCCCTCCCCTACCATCCAATCAACTATGTTATCTGAATGCTCCTTTAAATGCCTGCTCTTTCTTTACTAAATAATACTGCTATAGTTCAGTTCATTAATATTTCCTTGATAAATGATAGGAAGAGTTTTCTGATGGGTTTCTCTGCCTTTATGTAGTTTGACCACCCTGAAGTTCTTTTCCATTTTATAGCCAGTGATCCTTCTAAAAATGCATATCTGATCTAATCATTCCTCTGCTTTAAACCGTTTAATGGCTTCCTACTGCACTCAGAATAAAACCCAACTACTTAATGTGGTCTCTTTACAGGTCCTGTATGAGTCAATCTCTATTGCTTGCTTTTTGTCTGCTTGGTCTAGCTGTTTCTGATTGTTAAACTCTCTCATTCACATGGTGGGCTTGTCAATTTATCTTGGTAATTCTAGAGGTTTTGCCTTCTATAATGGAAAGCTATGTTGTTAGGTACATTAAACTTCTTGGCAGTGACTCTCTATTTCTATTAACACATTTGATTTAAAAGACTATTTTTTTTGGTCTTAAACTAGTAATGCTTCATCAGCTTTCTTTTTGTGTGTATTTTGATAATTTATCTGTTTTTATTCTCTCATATTGTCTTTTTGTTTAGTTTTGCGGGGTGTTTTTGTTTTGTTTTGTTTTGAGATAGGGTCTCGCTCTGTCTCCCAGTCTGAAGTGCAGTGGCAGCGTCAACTTCCTGGGCTCAAGAGTCTCCCATCTCAGCCTCTAAAGTAGCCGGGACTATAGGTGCATGCCACCACACTGGGCTAACTTTTGTACTGTTTGTAGAGATGGGTTTTTGCCACGTTGCCCACACTGGTCTTGAACTCCTGGGTTCAAGTGATCTACCTGCCTCTGCCTCCCAAAGTGCTGGGACAGGTGTGGGACATCGCACTTGACCTGCTGCCAAGCTGATAATCTCTGTCTTTTAAAAGTAATTTAAATCTGTTTAGTTACTGTGCTTATTAACACAGATTGGAAATTATTTCTACTTTTTTGTATATTTGGTTGTTTTGCTATAACTTTATTCTTTTAAATCTTTTTTTGCTTTTCATTAAGTCACCAGTATACTATATTGGATCTCCCCAACACCTGGCCACTCTTTCCTCTCTGCTTATTTAGAAGCTCTAGATGATATTTTTATTAATATAAACTATCTTAAGTTCAAGGTTTTCACAGAAGCCAGGGACAGTGGCATGTTCCTGTAATCCCATCTACTTTGGAGGCTGAGTCAGGAGGATCTATTGAGCCCAAGAGTTCAGAGCCAGCCTAGGCAACATAGTGAGATCTTGTCTCTGAAAATAAAAAACAAAACAAAAACCAAAGTATTCAGACAAAGTCATTATTTCTAGCCCTCTTCCAAACAAATATCACAAAGACCTTAGCTTACTTTACTCATTTTACACTTCTTTCCCTCGTTATTTTTTTAAACAAAAAGTGGTTATTATTTTTAATTCTACCACATATTTTAATTTTTTCCCTTGCAAGTATCTCTTACATGTTTCCCTCTGATTTTTCTTTAGTAGTTCTTTCAGTGTAGATCTGTGGGTAGTAAACTCTCTTAGTCTTTTATGGTTGAAAATGTTTGTCTTCTTCCTTAAATAGTTTATCTGGAAATCAATTTTCTTGGTTAATAGTGTTTCATTCATCACTGCTATCATTTAGCTGTCTTCTTGTTTCTATCGTTGCTTTTGAGGAATCTAGTTATAGTTCCTTTGTAGATAACCAGTATTTTTTTCCCTTTGGTAACTTGTGATTTTATCTTTATTGCTCTGTACTTTCACTATAATGTGACAGAAGTGTCAGTTTACCTTATCTATGTGCTCAGTACACATGATGTTCTGATGTTTTCAAGAGAAAACCTCAGCCATTTTTTTTTTTTTTTTTTTTTTTTTTGTAGATGGAATTTCACTCTTGTTGCCCAGGCTGGAATGCAACGGCATGATCTTGGCTCACTGCAACCTTTGTCTCCCAAGTTCAAGCGAGCATGCCCAGCTACTTTTTGTATTTTTAGTAGAGATGGGATTTCACCATGTTGGTCAGGCTGGTCTTTAACTCCTGACCTCGGGTGATCCACCCGCCTCACCCTCCCAAAGTGCTGGGATTACAGGCCTGAGCCACCGCACCCGGCCAGCCATTTCTTTTCCTTCTCTACTCTTCCTTTCAGCGTTTCCCTTCAGAACCTGTACTATACATATGTTGGAGCCGCTCAATCTAGCCCCAGGAATCTGAACTTTTAACTTTTAAGAATACCTTTATTTTTCTAAACTCTGTTCTGGGTGAATTCTTCAGTACATCCCTTTAATTCACTACTTCTTCTCTTCAACTTTGGTTAGCTCCAGAGATCTTTTGATTTCAATGACCATATTTTTATTTTTTAAGATTTGTATTAGTTTTCATATTTACCTGTTTTTTAATTCAGCCTGTATGTGTTCCTTAATTTCTTGTCCTTTTAAAATGGGTGCCATGCATTCATGTATTGCATATTGAATTCAAAAATATTTAAAAAATTTGCCAGATGGTTCCATAGAATTATTTGGAGTAAACACATGTTGTGAGTGTTCATTTTGTTGCTATCTTTCATAGTATTAGATATTTTTATGTGATTGAAGCTTGGTGGTCAGGCTCATTTTGAGGGGAAGTTTTAAATTGCTTTTTCCTTGTTTTTAGTTTTTTCTCTCACTCCCTCTGGGCTCACCTCTCCATGTTTAGTGATTTTGCCTCCACATGTCTCCCAAGACCTCCATTCTAGAATTAGATCTAAAGCTGGCATCTTGATGCTCCTATCGCAAGTGATGCCACAGGCCGAGTCACACGGCCAGCTGCTTGGCTTGGTTCCTGATTCCAAGGCTGTGTCTTTGTTCTTCCACTTCTCCAGGTAGTGGGTCGGCAGTGGTTTATTTTCAGCCTCCTTTCAGGAGCTCCGGGCTTCAAGCGCTAAGCCTGGCTCCTGCCCTCAACTGAGTTTGAAGCATCTGTATTTCCTTTCACCTTGCAGGGGACGAAAATCTTGGCATTTGAAGCCGAGACCCCAGTGGGCTTGTAGCTTCAGCCTTGCTGAATGCTTTCTGTTTTGGTTCCACTTTAGATCCATGAAAATGTTCATTCTGTTCTTGAGCCTAGTTATATCTTTTTGGCTTTCTCTTTCTATTTTTTAGCCATCATTTCTCTTTGTGTGGAGGAAAAGGAGTAGATCAAAACATGATGTTACTGAATCAAGTTGAGTAGAAATATTTCTGTGTGTACTTCTCCATCTTTATCTGTCACCATCGCTTCCTTACAGTTTATGTTCTAGTCATAATGAACTACTTTCAGTGTCCAGAGGGTCAATAAATTGCACGCCTGTCTCCCAACCCCCAACTTTGGATGAAATAAGACAAGAGGAGAAAGTCAAATGGAGACTTTAAAAAACTTGATTATCTATATTATATCGATCTACCCTTATGCTTCATTACAGATAAGCTAATAAAATTAGGTTCTAAATCTGTAACCCCAAAGAGCTTGCCAACAATCTCTGCTGACTCTCAGGCCCCACAGAATTCAGCCTTGGAACAGCCCACTAACGGGACGTTTGGGTCTTCAGCCAAATTATGTTTATCCAAGATCACTGTCTGCACTGATCTAGGGCAGAAAGGTTAAAAATGAATAAATTTATTAGTTCCACCCAATCAATAATTATGAGCTAATGAATATAACAGTAGTCACCAATCAAGTAACTCACGCCTGAGTATGAAGAATAGTGGTGTAAGCCAGAACTAGTACTCCAGTAGGAAGTCCCCCCTCCTCCTATGGAAACATGGTGCCAAGGGAGAGGAGCTTCCCTTAACACACAGGCCATGCTCTTTCTCATTCTTCTGTCTTGTCTTTCTCCCTCCCTGCCTCCCTCTCTCTCTCTCTCTTCCTTTTTTCCTTCCTTCCCTCCTTCCTTCCTCCCTCCCTTTCTTCCCTTCCTTCCCTCTCTTTCATTTCATTTGACACAAGGTCTTGACAGATTGGAGTCCAGTGGTACGATCGCAGCTCACTGCAGCCTTGAACTCCTGGGTTCAAGCTATGGGAGAGGAGGTTTTCTTAACATACGCCATGCTTTTTCTCTTTCATCTATTCCTTGCCTCCCCGCTTTCTTCTCTTCCCTTCCCTCCTCCCCTCCCCTTCCTTTCTCTTCCCTCTTTTCTTTCGAGACAAGTACTTGCTTTATTACACCTTGAACTCCTGGGCTCAAACTATCCTCCATCTCAGCTTCCTGAGTAGCTAGGACTATAGGCGCACATCACCATGCCTGGCTACTTTTAATTTTTTTGTGAAGACACAGTCTCACTACGTTGCCCAGGCTTCCAAAGTTGGGATTACAGGTGTGAGTCACTGCACCTGGCCCCTCTAAGTATTTTCAAAGGCTCTTCCTTCCTCTATCTGCCAGCTCTTGCTTTTTCTAATACCTATAATAAAAACAATAGCTAATACTTATTGAATCCCAACTATGGGTGGAAACACTATAACATACATTATTGAGTTTAATTCTCATAACAACTCTATGAGGTATGTATTTTTATCTTGATTCTATGGATGAATAAACTAAGACTAAGTAAGATTTCCTTTGTTTCCAAGATCATGCAAGCAAATGACAGAGGCAAGATTAGGCCCAGGTTTCTTCAGCGCCAGAGCCCATGTTCTTTTCATCACATACAGCTGCCTCTCATGTTTTATTCATCTCTGGATGCCTAGAACACAGCAAAACATCAACTGAGAGTCAGTGCTCAATAATAATGAATATGTCAATGAAACATATTCTCAAACTAGCTGCCAGAGGAGATTTAAAACACTTAAAGATTTATAAAGAATGCCTAACCTCTTTTGGAGTCAAATTCCTTTTCATAAAGGTGGATATGAGGATCCAGTTTTGAAGGTTTCTGTAGGGGTTGCTAGGTTTGATATACCTCTGTGGTCACATCTGCCCAGCCCTCTCAATTTTAGGTTTTCTTCCCCTGGCTGAGCAAAGAGACATCTCTTGGTTTCATTCTGATTTTGTCCCTGCCCCAAGCTTGTGGCCTACCTGAAAGAGTGGGTTCCTTCTGGTCCCTGATTCCTTATACTTTAAAACTACTGAAACTTCACATACTCCTTCCAGCCACAATACCTCCATGTAAAGATACGCTGTGTATTAGTCAAGACTCTTGATTGTAAGCCACAGAAACTAATTCTGACTGAAAAGGGAATTTATAGGCTTATGTAACTGAGAAGTTCAAAAGATGAAGTAGCCTTAGATATACCCAGATTCAGAGAAATAGATTTACGACGAACCCAGTGAAGTTTAAATTTCTGGATTACTAATTGCTTGGTCCTGGCTTGGGCTCTGGGAGAGCCTAGCAATGTGTTTACATATCATGTTTTTCTAAATCTTGTAAAAATAAAATATTTCAATCATGACTGGTTAAGATCGTGGCTTCTTTTCTACTCTGATTTCCTATCCATCACACTGCTCCATTGGTCACACGGGTTGGCTGGTGGTGGTGTGGTCTCAGCATTATTAAGACATACTCACTTGTAACAGCATTCAGTTTAGCAAAATCCACTTTTATAATTCATTTTCTATTATTTTTCTTAAAGAGGACTCCTCAAATTACGTATGCTTCAAGCCCCACAAGACCCAGATCCACCCGTGCCAAGGACTCAACTGATACCGTGTGGAAACTTTCCCTCTCAGTGTCTCAGCTCTTTGCTTACATTTGCTTCGTTAGTAGTGAACTTCCCCCCATGGTGGCAAGAAGGCCACTGGCAGCTCTAAGGTTATAGCTCAGGGCTGGTAATTCTATGGAAAAGAGATGCCACGTTTGTTGATGACAACAGGAAATAACCTAAGGAAGGTTCAGATTAGCTTGGTTTGAATCACTTGCCCTTCTCCAAATCAATCATATGGCCAGGGAAATGTAGAGTACCAGTTAGTCAAATCTGAGTAACATCCCTGGATCCAGCTGATTGCGGGAGCGAGTGCTATGATGGGTGGTTGAGGTCATCCCAATCTAGACCCATAGACTAAGACCGAGGAAAAGATAGTTTTCTAAATGGATGCTAGGCAAACTGAAATTTCATGTTTCCAAGCCACACAAACACTACAACCATCAGCAGCCTATTATTCTGAATAGAACAAACAAGTCTTTAAAGCATTTTAGAAACAATAACTCATTTGATCCTTAAACAGTCCTATAAAATAGGTAAGGATTATTACGTTTTATAAATAAGGAAACTCAGTAAGGAGTAGAGCTAGGTTTGAAATCTGTGTCTTCTGACTCCTAGTTCAGTACTCATACACATTTAAAGAGCTCCACTTTATTAACGTATTTAAAGAAGTAAAGCATTGCCTGAAATAAGAGAGTACTGCCTGTGAAAGCACAAATATACCATCTATGTCTTTGATAACAGACACACGTTGACAATACCCATTAGTTATTCTGAACCCATTTTACTTGCAATATAATAGCACTGCCCCACCATTTTCACTTTGCCAGCTCAAGAGTGTTGGGAGATTAGTGCCAGACAAGCTATTTACTGGAAGAGCAGAGCAGGAATTGTTCTGGGTAAATGACAGGAAAAACCAGCTATGGGTGCCGGTGCATGTTCTGCTACCTAAGCTGGAGCATGACCCTTCTCTCATGGTTAATTAAAGGCTCAGCTCAGGTGACGCTGGATCCCAGTCCACCTCCTCACTCTGGTGCCCCTTCAGCGTTTCTTTCCGCAAAGCCCACGATGCTTTGTTCCAACAGCATTCTTCCCACTGTCTTGTAATTGCCAGTGTTCATCTATTTCTCCACACCAGACTGCAAGCTCACTGAGCATAAGGATTCTGACTTACTTCTCCAAATCCCTAACACCTAGTACAGGATTTGTCAAATAGTAGTCCTCCAACAAATGAGTCTTTTATAAGCAAATGAGCCTCAAGTACTTTGGATAGGAGAGGCAGCCAAGCTTTTTTGAGTTTGCTGACTTTCATGAATCTAACTTGAGGGCTTCATAGCACTGAACTTCAGTTTACCCCTGACCTCTGGGGAAAATGCCTCATAGAGGAAAGCAAGAGTGGAAGGAGCAGGGCTGAAGCCTGCTATTTCTCTACACATTCAGTGGTCATGTCCAGTAATTTCTCCTCTACCATCTTCCTTAGACATTTTGGGCACCAGTTGGAACAGGTTACATAAGTAAATCAAAAGCCTCTTTTTGCATACCAGCTGTATTTTTTTTTTCCTGTAGCACATTACTTCAGTTTCACTTAAAACAGAGCTAGATATGTGTGTGTGTGTGTATACATAACAGGTGTCAAATGGTTTCAATAATAGAAAAGTCAACATATGGTTGAACAAATACAAGTAACTTTCTTTTTTTTTTAATTTAAAAGATGGGGTTCCACCATCATGGCCAGGCTGGTCTTGAACTCCTGACCTCTGGTGATCCACCCACCTCGGCCTCCCAAAGTGCTAGGATTACAGGCATGAGCCACCGCGCCTGGCCAAATACAAGTAACTTTCACATTGTAATACATGAGTGGATCTTAGGAATGGTCCTTTAAATGTGTAGGAGTAAAGTTCGTTAGTAATTTATTAATTCTAAAATATTTATATGGATTTGTAAAAGGGAAATCATCACTTTGGAATCTGATCAAAGCTTAACTGCTCTTTGCAAATGAAATATTCTCTTTAGATTATCTGGAATGATCCTTCCCTGTTGTTAAGTGTATACACACATACACACACACATAAAACAGGCCGCATAGTGTTTCTGCTGACTGCCCTAAGATGGGCCGGCCTATGTGTTCATCTTGATACCACTGAGTCCACCTATTTGAAATCTGACCTTAACTTTTTCAGGTACCAGTTCCTTTATAACATTTATTTAATTGTAAATATAATACAACAGTATACAATGGAGAAAATCATATGTAATACCAGTATTACATATGATTAACAGATGATTAATCTGTTTACATATTATCTGATTACATGATATTATCAGTTGCAATCTTTTTCAAATATTCCGTTTTTTGTTTTTAAGTGCATGTAATCACAATTAATGAATATATTTGCAACCTGCTTTTTTAAAACAATATGATTCTTTAAAAGCTCAGACTTGTCTTGAGAAGAGTTTGTAATACTATGTATACAATATTTTGGTTGCTGGTATAGGCGTGTAATAACTGGTTATCAATGACTTTAAAACTGCAGACTGCATTTGGATATCTGTAATAACCCCTAATTTAAATTTTTACTCTCATGAAGTAAAAATGAATTTTGCAAAATAGACAAGCAAAGAAAAAGGAGGCTTCTCCATCAGCCATGAGGTCTTACTTAAGTCACACTTGTCAACTAGGTTATGCCAGGTTTCATGATTGACATCTCTTGTGGCTAAGTTTGGTGTCAACCTAGGTAATACTTACTGTTAAAGATTTATATAACTTGCTATTTCATTCAGAGTTCAATATTTATTTCCCCTGAACTTTTCATGGAAAATAATGACCTCAACAGTAGGAAAAGTGTGTTCTCTTTTCTTTGACTTACAGAGTCTCAACATTAGCGACTTATTCTTAAATTTGGCACATTTTATAAAGACACATTGGGAAGGCAGAAAGTTTCTTACATCTACTCTTCACAACTGTCCAACACAAATCTCAACAGGGACTGGACACTTCTTGCTAACCAGTCTCCCTTGGTGAACTGGTGAGAGGTGGCCCTCAACATTTTTACTTTTTATTTGGTGAAGCAGGGTCAGTGACAATGACTTCTTTTGTCATGTGGTAGGCAGTTAGATATGCAAAGCTTCTAGAAATAGTGCAGACTGGGAGACTGGAATGTAATTACGAATTGTACCAATCAACCTGAGACTTTTTTGCCTGATTTTTAAGCAAAGGCTGACTTTTACTCTCCTGACATTTAAAGGCCTCCTCTCCAATTCCCAGTCATCAGTAAAGGATGTGTACAGGAAATGACAATATTAGAACTAAACAATCTGCAAGTAAATCAGATGCAAGAGTCTACGTACCTTGCAAGGAAATCTTTTGCACTTAATCACAACATGGCTCTTCTCAATACTATGGAGAGCAGAATTGATTCAGATTGTTTTTAAGGCTGAATGTAAACAATAATGCTGCCTTTTTGGGTTTCAGCACCTCCTCATTCGTCCCTATTACCTCTTTTATGGGCGGGGTGGTGGCGAGGAGCGTGAAGATGACAGAACGGGCCCCAGACACTGAACCATGAGGAGGCGTCTGTCATATAGGGGGTACCTAGATTCCTCCGAAAAAACGCCCAGCTTAAGGAGCAGGGTCACCCTTTTAACACGGAACCTGGCACATGTTTTTCTCTCTGTCCATTAATGGAACCTCGGGCGCCCAACAACGTGAGCATGGGCTGCATGGAAGTTTGAGACCCTGTTGCTGAATCCTGGGGCCTGATGGTCTATAATTGAAGACAAGACTTCACAGAGCCACACTAAACGTTAACCTAAGCCGTTAATTCCAGCGACCCTTAATTTCAGGGAAACCTTCGCGACCCAAGCCCTCGCTCCCTCTCGTCCAAACACCGGGTCAACCCCACGAACTGGCGGTGGCAAGGCCCTGGGCACCGGTGAAGGTCTCGGGGCAACGCGGATCCGCGCCGTCCTCCTCTCTCGCGCTCAGACGGCGGCAGCAGCAGGACGCTTCCGGGCTGCCGGAGCCGGCAGGGGCACGAGGCCCGAGCGCGGGCCGGGGGGCCTGGCGGCCGGGCGGGGCGGGGGAGGGGCGGCGGCGGGGCCGGGAGCGTGCGCGCGCACCTCACACTCCATCGCCCGGGGACGCCCACTCGCGAGTCGGGGCGGGTAGGCCGGCCCGCGCCCCATCGCCCCATCGCCCCGTCGCCCCAGCCCTCCAGTTCCTCTCCGGCGTGCGCCCAACGCGTGTGGGCCCAGCAGCTGCTGAGCTCACCAGGCCCGGGGAGGCAGGAGACGAGGAGCAGGCCGCAGCGCCGCGCGGCGTGGGCGCGCTGCCTCTCCGGCAGCCGCCGCCAGAGCGAGCAGCTGCGAGCCACCGGAGGCGGGGCGGAGGCCCCCGCGGCCGGGCGGAAAGGAGACACGGCCGACCTCTGTCCGCCCGCGGCGCGGCGGCTCCCGCGCGCCCCGGGCCTCCCGCCGTCCCACGGCTGAACGGGGAATGAGCCGGCGCCTGCCCCGGGCTCTCGGAGCGTGGGCCGCGGCTCGGTTTCTTCCCATGCCGCGGATGCGCGGGGTTCGGCCGCTGCGGCCGGTGGCCTAGCTCGGGGAGCAGGCGCCGGGGTTCACAACCCGCCACGGAGAGGAGGCGGCGGAGGAGGAGGAGCCGGGCGGGGGCGGTCGCCGCGCGTCCCCTCCCCGCCGTACACGCCGGGGCTTCTCAGTGGCCGCCGGAGGAGGAAGTTCCGCTCCCTGACAGACCCGTGCGGTAGCAACAGCGGCGGCGGCCGCGGTGGCTGGCCGGGCTCAGGTACTCCGGAGGCGATTGCCCTTCGCGCCAGCCGTCGAGTGGGCAGCGCCGGAGCTCAGCCGGGCGCCGGGCTCCTGCCGGGCAGCGCAGGGAAGCGCAGGCGGCCGAGAACTCCTTCCTGCGACTTCGCCCAGCGCTGCTGCCTCGGCTTCCCGGCGAGGTGGGAGACCGTCCTCCCTGTTCGCAGAGGTCCGTGGGAGACCCTCATTTTTTCCACGGCGGAGGTGAAGAGATTCTGGAATAGAAGCGTCGAAGGAGATCAAGTGAACCTTCCACAGTTCCTCGGATGTCGCGAGGCTCCCTTTCGGGGCGGAAGACTACATTGGAGCATCTCACTGAGGTGCAGGAATGGAAGGACCCACCTTGCAGCTTTTCTGCAGTGTGGCTTGCTTGATCTACCCCTAGGAAAGAAGAGGAGGCTTGTAATAACCCGATGAAGCACACATGTTACAGAGGATGTCGCCGGTCATAAACTTGTGATCTTTTAGGGGAGGTCATACACGCTTCTGAGTGGAAATGGGCGTGAAAGAGGTGCCCTCTTAAAAAGCACAACAGTCCTTTAAGAGGAGCGAAATTGAGTTTTCCCATTTCTGCCAAGATTTTGAAGACAGTTCAATGTATTGTACATTTGGTGTAAGATGAGAACTTTCTAAAGTATTCTGTCCAAGAGCGTAAACGATGACTACCCCAGCCCTGCTGCCCCTCTCTGGACGTAGGATACCACCTCTGAACCTGGGGCCGCCCTCCTTCCCACATCACAGGGCTACCTTGAGACTTTCTGAGAAGTTTATTCTTCTCCTTATCCTTAGTGCCTTCATCACCCTGTGTTTTGGGGCATTCTTTTTCCTTCCAGACTCTTCAAAACACAAACGCTTTGATTTGGGTTTAGAAGATGTGTTGATTCCACATGTAGATGCCGGTAAAGGGGCTAAAAACCCTGGAGTCTTCCTGATCCATGGACCCGATGAACATAGACACAGGTTTGTTTATTTCAGAAGTTCTGGTACTAACATTTGGCAGAGGAAGGTACGGTTATTGGATCGAATCTGTCTTTTTTTTTTTTTTTTTTCTTGCAGTAAAATGTAATTTTTCGAGTCGTAAGAATTGTATTAATTCAAGACTGACGGAATAAAACCATAGACTGGATCCTATTCAATTATGAATAGTAATCTGTCATGTACTAAGCAGTTTAAAGTTCTTAGAGTCCTAAGTCGTTCTTCTTTTTGGTTTTATATAAGAGAAACATTTGCTTTCAGAGTTGTGTTTAATGTGAACATCTGGGAAGGGAGGTATGAAAACTTAACCTAAAGAAATGGTGACATAAGCTGTGCCTGTATTTATTAAGAATATGTTGCAGTCAGTCATTGTGCCATCATGTGAAATCAATGCATTGAACCTTGGCAGCTCTTTTGGGTTTGCTATCCCACAGGGCTCTCATTTTCTGGCTTGTACTTGAAGCTTAGTAGTGAATCTTAGCTTTTTAGGATGACAAACGTGGGCAAAATATAACTGTCATTTCTTAACGTGAAAATATCCTGTTTTTTCTTCTTTTTTGAGTACGTGTTGGTGCTCCATGTGAAATCAGTTAAGTTAAAAGGTATCATTGAATCCTAAGTTATTGCACGTTGTGAGGCTTGTAGACAAGATTTATTTTTGTAAAATTTAATTTTACTCATTCTCTTTTTTAAGGTAATAGATGGCCTGTGTCAAGCAACTATTAGAATTTGTTTGATTAACGGGTTCACTTGCTTTCAGATGATCAAATCTAAACTGAGCTCTGGGGAGAGCATAGCCAAACTAGGATAAAATGGGTGCTCTAGTTAAAATTTTTATGATTTTTGTATTTGTACTCAAAAGAGTTTGGGAAAGTAGTTGACTTTTCTTAAACCTGTCATCTTTTCCCTGCTTCTTAAAATAATTGTTGAGTATGTGGAAAAAAAAAATCATATTCTTGAATTCAGTTCCCATTTGATGATAGTTTTAACTTTTTTGTCAAGCACACAAAAAGCTTAGGCTCTCATGTGAGCCTACATTAAGTATTTGGGGAAATGCACTGTTTTAATGAGAACTGGTGTTTCTTTTTTCTCAACCTAGTTAATTCATTACTTGTGTGTTTGACTTTTGGATGAACTTTTGGAGTAGTTACTTCTAATATTGTTTCATGCCATTCTTTTGTAACTAAGTTAATTTGGATTTTTTGCCATTTTCAACTTCTGTACTCTTGGATTTGTTTCTTTAATTTTGCCCTTTTCTTGTTGTGATTTTAAGAATTCTAATATGATCTGTGAAATATGTTACTGAAAAATGAACACTGAAAATAATTTTCCTTGAAAATCTTATTTCCCATGGTATTTGTATTACCTATGAAATATATTGAAAAAAAGTGTTAAGACTAGTTTTAGAGCTGTTTCATAGCAGCCACACATTGACATTAACATTATTTAGCTCTATTATGAATAGTAATCTGTCATGTAGTAAGGAGTTTAAAAAGCTCACTTTGCATGGTCTAAAAGTTTAAAATAATATGACCACATTTTAGTTTAAAGACATTTACACAAAAATTTTCAGTAAATGGAGTTAAAATATGAAATCTGAATGAAAATACAGATATGTGCCTTTTATTCACATTTTTAAAAGTCTATATAAATAGTTTAAACAGGAGTTCTTAAATTTATAAAACCCTTGGATATATGTGCGTATGTATTTAGCTATCTAACACTACTAGGTTCCTGAGTTTGGAATGAGAGTTTGGTTATTGTTCTGATAGCAAGGGGTGGTTTGTGAGCCATACTCTTAAGTTTTGCATGCTAAGAGTCTGGGATAGCAAGTGATACAAGTGAGTCTGGATAGATTCCAATGCATTTTTTGGAATCTGTTCGGTTCCTGAGTTTTGGAAAAAGAGAATTCAAATAGAGTTCAGATAGCAAAGGATCCTTGTGTTATCTCTGTATGTTTCTGTGGTTATATCAGTTTACATTTGCTTTAGCATATTATTTGCTGTTGTTTACTATATCAGAAAAGAGTCTCTAGTAATAAACTTTCTTCTACTTTGAGCAAGGAAATACATTTTAAATTAAGTGTATGTTTAAAATGTGGAAACAGAAAACATCAAATATGTAAACATTAACTTATTTAAAAATAATTCAGAAGAGTAGCGTTTTTACAGTTGGTACTAAGATCATACATATTTTGGGTTTTGGTCAGAACTTACCTAATTTAGAAAAAAACAAATCTACAATTTATCTTAATTGTGTGTGTGTGTGTGTGTGTGTGTGTGTGTGTGTGTTTAAGGGTACAGGATAGAGTGCTGAGGAATGTCCTTTAGCTGATAAGTAATGCAAAATAAATCATGGCCACCATTTTTTATTTCCAGTATTTAAGAGATACTTGTTTAGTTAATATTTCTTTATTAATAGATTAGGGTATAATAATTTGGTGTTTAAGTTCTGGAGTTAGACTGTATAGATTCATACATAGCTTGCCACTGATTAGATTTGTGATACTGAGAAGTTTTTAAACTCTATGTTACGTTGTTTCCTTTGTATAACAGTGGTATATACCTACTTTACAGATTGTTGTGTTGAAAGAGATAGTGCATGCAAAGCACTCAGCATAGTGCCTAGCGTTTAGTGAATGATCAATAAATGTTAACTATTATTATTAATATCATTAGTGATTATAATTGTAATGGATTTTTTTTATTCGGAATCTACTTTGCTTTAAATATTGTATATTTTCTGAAAAGTTGGGTACAGTTTGATTAATATTTAAAAGCATACTAGAATCTTATTGTCTAAAGGACCCAAACTGGCTGGCAGTAAATGTATGCCTACTGTGGCAGCCACTGCTTTTATGGAACTTTCATCTAAGGAGAGATGATGGGCATTAAATAATTTTGTTTTTGAGGTGTGATGAATGTTATGAAGTTGTATTCAGTGCTATCAGAGCACATAATGGGCGAGCTAGTCTATGCAGTGGGGGTGGAGGGGCAGTGGGAATAAGGAAGACTTCATTGAGGAAGTGTGGCTCAGAAACTTAGATGAGTAGGAGATCAGTGAAGTAGAATTGGGGATTGACGGGAAGAATGGTCAAAGCAGAAGACACAACATATGTGAGAGCCATAAGGTAAAAAAGCTTGGCATCACTGAGGATCTGAGAAGCGTTAAATATGGCTGATGTAGAGTGTGTGGGTCTAGGTGATGAGACTAGGTGAGAGGTCAGGTTTGGCCTGGTTACAAGTTTTTTGGCCTCTTTATTGTTGTTATAAAAGTTTGAATTACTTGTCAGCATTCACAGATCAGGAGGTTTTATGTAAAACTCTGGATTTTTTATTTCTGTTGAAAAATTAGAGGTTGTGGCAACATAGAATTTATTTTTAGGTGGTAATATTCAAGCCACAACCCAGCGCTACTCGGAGTGTGAAATAAGTAAACATAAATAAATCAGTAGTTAACCTGGTTGTTGTTGAGTTTGCAAATTCTAATCAGGATTCTAGAGAATTTGTAGTTAAATATTTTGGTCTTTGTCATAAATACTAAGAGAAGTTGTTGAAGGATTTTAATAAAAGCAAGAAAATGACATGATCATTTTAAATTAAAAAAATTAAATAATCACTTTGGTTGCAGTGATTATTTACTGGATGGTGAGAAGCAGGAGGATAACAAGTTAAGAGGGTCTGGGTCACAAAGAATATATTGGCTTGGACCACAGTGGTGATAGTGGAGAATGAAATAAATTAGTGGAGAAAAGTGGTTGGTTTAAGAGGTGTTAAACTATTAAGTTTCACAGAAAATGGTGGTTGGCTAAATATGGGGCAAAAGTAGGAGGAAAAGAGAGCCTGAGATAACTTAAAGGTTTCTGGGTGACATGGCCATGGGTAGTAAGAAATATATGCTGTATTTAATTAATGCTTTAATTTATATTAGTGGTATTACATGAATTTAGTATGTTTTCATGAGGAAACCAATATGTTCCCTTCTATTAAGTAGTTCATAAATAATCCAGAATTTTCAAACACTACAGAGATACTTTATAGATGATAAGGACATATCAAATGTGTAGATTGATATTGATTATGGTTATAGTATCTATGATTTTTCAGTACCCGAAACAAGAAGTGGTTATAACATACATAAATGTTATATGCATAAAGTATACTTTGTGTACATAATAGACCTCAATAATTAAAATTGACTTTTTTTTTTTGAAACTGACATTTGTTTTATGTAATGGCATTATATAAATAATGAAAAAAAAAACCCGGCTAATGAACTGTTCATTTGAATGCTTAGTAAGTTTCACACTCCAGTCATAATTTTGTTGGTCTGAATTGAATACTTGAGGGTCAGGTATATGTTTAGCTTTGATAGTTTCCTCAAAGGGAAAGAATATAGGCATTGGAGTTAGAAATAAGGTTGCATTTTAGTTATACTAACTAGCTGTGTGACATTGTGCTAGACAGAATCACTCTAAACCTTTGCACTGTCCAATACCATAACCACTAGTTATATATGAATATCGCACTTGAAATGTGGCTAGTTCAGGTTGCAGTGTGCTTTAGTGAGAGTTTCTTGAGTTCTTCATGTCATGATTTGTGTTTTTTGCTTGATTCAGTTTTATTACAGGAGTAGAGATTTCAAATCTCACTATTGTGATTTTAATTTTCTTGGTATCTTTCTTCATCTCATCCCTCTTCTGGGCCTTTTATTAAATCCTGTTTTTTATTTAGGGCTTTGTGCTCCTGTTTGGGGGACCTCACATTGTTTTATCCTCTAGTAGGTCTGCTGGATGTTCCATTTCCCTTATAAATTGCTCATGGTTATTTTTCCCACCTCCCTTTACCCAGATGCGAATTATTGTGAGGTCTGTTTATATTTGACATTTGTCAACAACAGAGTGATGTAGATGTCTTTGCTGCATTTTTTTTTTTTTTTTTTTTGGTCCACTTGTATACTGAATGAATACCCTTTTCATCTTTGTAGTCGGAGAGAACAAATTGATCTATACAGCTCTCAGTCTAGTTTCCTCTGTTCTGATGGTAGCCCCTTCAGTAGTCTCAACTGTTTTGGTGCTGGAATAGGTTTTTATGCAATTCAAAACTCCGAGTACATTTGGAAATGTGGACAGTCACTAGGATTCTTTTTGTCTTGCCTCTCACCACACAGAATGCAGTTGCTCATCAAACTTCCCTAGCACAAATCCTCTAAGAGTTGCTCTGTGACAAAATGTAGCTAGATAAAAAAGAATTAGGAAGGGACTGTGTGGAAAAACCGATTGAACTGCATGGAGGTCTCTGTCTCATTTTCTTATTGAGACAGACCATTGGGTCTTTCAGATAGGTTACAATTGGGATAAGGTAATAGTTTGGACATTTTTGTTTCATGGAGCAAGGCATGGTTCTGGCAAATCTAGATTTTTAAAAATAAGTTCTTTCAGATTCTGACAGTATCATATGGCTCTCTTTTTTTGATAGTCTGAGTTTTCATTTTCTGTGCCGTTCACAGATATAGTAATTGAGAAGAGGCTGTATATTCTGGGGCTGCTCATCAGATAACATTTTGTAGATGCTTGTTTAAAGTCTGATTTTGATTTGAAACAAAGTAACAGTGACTTTGCTTTTATTAGTTCAGGATTATAAAATCACTGAATATATCAGTGTGTTTCATTCTTCTCAGAAATGAGGAGTATTATTATGGCATGGTTAAAATGCAGAATGCCAAAATGTGAGTCCTGATTTTCATGTAGGTCCGTGAGGGCTGGACATTTCAGGAGATGACATAATGCACAATGTTCTTAATAAGTGAAAAGTATTTATTGGATATAGTTAAATGTTTCAGGGAATCTGAAATTGTTCAAGTACTAGTTTGTTCATTTGCTCTAAAAGCTATAATAACTTTTACACAATTTTTCTTGGGTTTTATGAGAAGATTTTCAGGGTTATGATGAAATGTTTGTTTTCTCTTATTAATATTTCTTTTGGGCTTTCTTAATAAAATATCAAACTCACAATCTTTATAATAGATTTATAAAGATTATTTAGTCCCATGGTAATGTAGTTTAAGATTTTGTTTCCTGTCATCACTGTTTATTGTAAATCTTTGCTTGAATTACTTTGAGTTTTTTCACTTAATGTTATTTCTAATAGTGTTTCTTGATCTTCAGATTCTTTTTAGTGTTTTACTTGTTAACAGCTGAGGTAGCCCACATCCACATGTGTTAGTCATTTTTTCATTGTTATAACTGAATACCACAGACTGGTTAATTTGTAAACAATAGAAATGCATTTGGCTCATGATTCAGGAGGTCGAGAAGTCCAAAAGCATGGCATTGGCATCTGATGAAGGCCTTCTTGCTGTGTCATCCCATGGAGAAAGGTGGAATGGCAAGAGAGTGGGTGAGAGAGAGGAAGAGGAAGTGGGCATAAATCATCCTTTTATCAGGAACTCACTCCTGTGACAATGGCATTAATTCATGAGGGCTCTGCCCTCAGGACCTAATCACGTCTTAAAGGTCTTACTCCTGAACACTGTTGCATGGGGATTAAGTTTCTAACACATGAACTTTGAGGAAGACACATTCAAACCATAACATCACATATAGACTTACTCCCTTACTTCCCTGTCATTAGGTAGTTTTTCTTTTTTTTAATCTTTCTCGTGTATTGTTTATGATTGCATATTTAAAGTGTTTTACAATCATTTGCTTACTTACCTGTCTCTTTCAATAGAAGATGTACTCCTTGAGAACAGATCACTATATTTTATTTATGTTTGTATCTCCAATATTTGAAGTACATTTGGTCCTTAATAAAATTGTATGTCTGTTGAGTGAATGTGTCCATGGCAAAGTAACAAATTCCGCAGAGAAGATATAAACAAAATGCAAGGCAGTATTGAGAGAGAAGATGCAAAAGCAGGGGGGATAGTGTCTTAAAGTAAGAATACAGTCTTTAATAAAGGCCCTTTATAAAAAAATAATAAAAAGATTAGGAATAACTTGTATTGGCCCTATTTAGAACATAGTCCTTTAAATGTATCTAAAGTATTTTCTTCTGAGTAGCTGGAACTATAGGCATCAGTTGGGAATACAGGTGTGAATGACCACAGTGGGCTAAGTGTTAATTTTTTGTTAATAGAGATGGGGTCTTACTTTGTTGCCCAGGCTGATCTGCATTCAAGCAGTCCTCTAACCTTGGCCTCCCAAATCGTTGGGATTACAGGTGTTAGCCACTGCACCCAACCAGATCTCATTTTTACAGTTATGGATACTTTCAAATGGAGCTTATGCCTAAGATTGGAAAGTTGGTAACACAGAAGCTAAGTATCTTCTAGAAATCAGTAGTACAAGGTAAACATTAATTTGTTTTTTTTTTTTTTTTAAGTGAAAGCAAGTTTATTAGAGAGGGAAAGAAACAAAGGATTGGCTACTCCAAAGGTAAAGCAGCCAGTTTAATTTATTTTTAACTAGGCAAATGTTTTGTTTACTGTTGTTTGAAAACTGTAGAAATATATAACTTATATGGCAGGCGGAGGTGGGAGGATTGATTGCTTGAGGCCAGAAGTTTGAGACTAGCCTGGGCAACATAGTGAGACCCTGTCACTGCACACACCTGCACATGCACACACATGCGTACACATGCACATAACTGGGCATAGTGGTTGGTGCCTCCCTGTAGTTGGAGGCTGAGGTGGGAGGATCACTTGAGCCCAGGAGTTTGAGGGTGCAGTTAGCTATGATTGTGTTGTTAGGCTGTGTCACTCCAGCCTGAGAGACAGAGACTGCCTCTTAAAAAAAAAATTAACTTGGTTTGGGCTGATTCCATGTATTTCTTGGATAGGAAAATCATATTACTACTTTTATTTTCCCTAGTTATGCAAATTCTGTGAGAAAAGTTTATTTTCACTGCTGTTGAATTTTTGCTAGAACTTTATTCCTGTTAGAAGACTGCACTGGAGTTTTATTTTCAGATTGGGTGTTAGGATTTCTCATTAAAAAAAAAAAGTCTCCTTCACATGACATTCTTTCCAATGATCTGTTTTTCAGTTTAGTGTAGTCCAGAAGGAAGGCATCATTACATATTATAAAGAACATTGGACTCAGTGTTAAGAGACAGGGCCTTCAGTTTCACCACTGTCCTTGGTTGTTGAAGTATATTTAGATAAGCTGTTCAACTTCTCTGTGCCTTGATGCTCTTATTTATGAAATGAAGGAACTGATTGAATCTTTAAAGATTTTTTCTAGCTCATGCATATGAAATACAAGTAATTTTATGAAGTAGGGAACTGAAGAGTGTGCAGTAATTTAGTTCATACATCACAAATATTACAAAGATAAAATGTATTCTACCAAATAGGAATTAGTGTCTTTTTGTATGTAAAAATTAGTTTAAAAATCACTTTAGAAATGATTAAACTGTATTTACATATTATGATTATTTACGTAATGAAATCAATACTAATTTAAAATGTGAAAATGAATAAATGACTTCTATACATTCTCATTTCTCATTCGTTTAAAAGTATAGTTTATTGAGTGTGCTATATGTCAGCCTGAAGGTACTGAGTATATTTACAAAATTGTTTTCAGGTGTCATTTCTTGAGCCTAATTATCAATTACACATCTTCACCTGTTACCTAAGACTTTAAGATAGATTCTGTGGAAAAGAGCCCTTGCCTGAGGCCTCAGACCCTTTGAAGACTCTTACTACTCCTGTGGCACAATTTTCTTTGATTTAAGGTTATAATTTCCTTTTAAAAAAATGTTTTATTTTTATTTTTTAACAAAACACACCTCTCATGGGAAGTACTGTCATTTCCTAACCTTAATATTGAGAGATACCACTGAAAGTGTTTTCTTCTGTTCTCCATATCTTAACAGCTTTTGGTACTAGTCATACAGATAGTTTTTTGTTTTTTTTTTTAAAGAGGAAATTAAGTAATCTGGAGATTACAAAGAGCAATGAAGGTACAGTTGTTCCTTTTGACTTTTGTTTTGATATTTACGTATTTATATAATCAACGTGTTATGTAGGTCTCTTGGCCTCCCCTTAGTGATATTGATATTACCGTTAAAAAATATTAGTCACATTCATTTATTCAACAAGTGTTTTGAGTATTACGTACCAATCATTATGCTAAGTAGTGGAGATTATTAGTGAATATTCTAGAAGATTAATTTTGACTGTATGCATTATTGAAAAATTCAGATCTTAGACTCACATTTTAATATTTTTCTTAAAGCAGGTTTGGAGCCAGATTCCAGGGGTCTTAGAGATACCTTTCCACCTATGGGAGGTTCTGGTACAGGCAATTAGGGCATTGGCATTTTTTAAGAGTTCAGATAAGTTATTGCTCTATCTTTCCCTATTTTTGTTTTTTTTTTTAAAGATGCATTTATATCATTAATTTATGCATTTCTAATATATGGTCTGGGTTATCTGGTGTAAGGAAAGTGGATGTGCTGTGGTCAAGAATAGGTCGAAGCAAACTTGCAGCCCAGCATGACTCAGCGAGTTTGCAGTGCAGGCGCACAGCTCTGCTCATTATGTAACTATGCCCTGTGAGGTACATGAGGTGATCACCCATGTGAGCTAGTGCTTGACTTGGAGCCGTTATTGCCTGTGAAAGGTATGATTACTCTGCTAACATGGTACATGTGGCTCACACCAAGGCTCATTTGCACCCAGAGAGAGAGTAAAGGCATGTTGAAACTGTCTACGATTCCTTGAGTGTTTTTCCAGCTACCTGCCATTTATCTACTGACTCCCCTCAGACCCCAGACAATTAGAAATAAGAGGCAAATATTTTGAAGTTTTTTGATAAGGAATCAGACCCTGGCATCTGAAAAGAATTCCTAACATTGTGTGAAGTTGAGATCCGCTATGTATGTATGTGCAGTCAACCATTTGTATCCATAGGTTTCACATCTGTGGATTCAATCAACTACAGGTTGCAAATAATCAGAAAAAAATTTAAAAAGATGACTGTTTCTGTACTGAACATGTACAGACTATTTTTTCCTGTCATTATGCCCTAAACAATGAAGTTAACCATACATAACATTTACATTATATTAGGTATTGTAAGTAATCTAGAGTTAAAGTATAGGAGAGGATGTACATAGGTTATATGCGAATACCACACCATTTTATATAAGAGACTTAAGCATTTGTGCATTTTGGTTTCCAAGGGAGGTCCTGGAACCAATATCTCATGGATGTCAAGGAATGACTGTATTTATATTTGACTATGTATACATATTTACATATAGTTATATATGATTATATCTGTATGTTTATAAAGTTAAAAATGCACACATGACTTTTTTCCAACTACTCATATTTAGCTATATACATATTTACATATAGCTATGTGTGATTATATCTGTATGTTTATAAAATTAAAAATGCATACATGACTTTTCTAACTACTTGGCAGTGAGGTGGCATCTGATACAAAGTTTGTATGTGTTTGGTATGTATCTGTTATGCATATAATACATGTGAATTATTTTTCTATTACTTTGTGATGTCATTAATAAACATTACATCTTCATGACCTAGATTTTTTCCCTCTGCATAAAAAGATTGGTAACACCCTGGGTGAGGTGAACATTGAGCCTCTGGCTCCCCTTGAGTGCTGTTGGTGTAAATGTAAATTAATAGAATTTTCATAAAGAGCAACTTATTTATATCTACTAATTTATGGTGCATATTCTTTGATTTAGCAATTCTTCTAGGGATTTATCTTGGGAAATTCTCACATTATTGCATAAAGAAATGTTCAAAAATGTCCCCTGAAGCTGTAACTTGACACATTGTAAATGACCCAGATATCTGTCAGCAGGGATTAGTTAAATAAATGATATATCCCATCCCAATATGTGCAGAGGGGTTTTGTTTTGTTTTTGGTGCCTGTGAATCTTTCTGGATATTCTCAAATGCACCACAGTATTTTAATTTCATAGTTTTATAATGGCATGTTTTGATCTCTGGTAGGTTAAGTTTAATGTTATCATTCTTATTTTAAGAGTTATAACCATACATAAAAAGCCTTAATGGATAATATTACTGAGTGTCAGTGTAACTGCTAGTTAGCTTTGTTGAATCTTAACATTTTCTTCTTTTAGCTGAAGGTTACTCTTCTTGAGGTAAATCTTAATACTGAGTTGGACATTGTCATTCTCAGTACATGGTTTTATATTTGCACAACGTGTATTGTTGCTGTAAATTAGATAAAGTTTTGCATGTTTTTAAACATTATATGTCTTTCTGTAAGTTTTTTCCCCTTCATGTTATCTTTACAATTTGGTGTTTGGGCTCTGGTTCAATTATATAATTATGTTATCCATCTAGATATTCAGTGATTAAACCTCAGATTATTTATATATTTCCCTGTTGATAAATTTTTAGTTTTTTGTTTAGTATTTTTGTTGTTGTTGTTGTTGCAAAAACATTCTGTACATATGATCTTGGGTACGTGTGTTTCTCTCCAAGGCAAAAACTTAGAAATATAATTACTGGGTTGTAGGGCATACCCTACAAATTTAGCCACAACCCAGTAAAATTTAGCTACATTAACTCTAAATTTTGTTGTTAGCCCCTGAAGTAATCATACTAGTTTATACTCCCACCTGTACCTTTACAAACCATGATGTTGTTAGACTTTAAAACTCTTTTCTAGCCTGATGTCAATTTGTTTGTATTTCCCTGATTGCTAGCTAGGTGAAATATATATTTTTAATATATTTATTGACTGTTTGAGTTTCTTAATCTTTGAGTTACTTGGCAGTTTTTTGCTAGTTTTCTTTTGGGTTGTTGACTTTTATTCTTTTCTTTTCTTTT
>NW_022437009.1:2775816-2777523 GCF_009761245.1 Sapajus apella | reverse complement strand
CTCCCAAGTAGCTGGGAATACAGGCGCCTGCCACATGCGTGGCTAATTTTTTGTATTTTTAGTAGAAATGAGCTTTCACTGTGTTGGCCAGGCTGGTCTTGAACTCCTCACCTCATGATCAATCCCCCTCGGCCTCCCAAAGTGCAGGGATTATAGGCGTGAGCCACCGTGCCTGGCTGCCTTTTTCTTATTTATTTGTAGAAGTTATTTGTACATTCTGAATGAATTCTGTGTTAGTTAATATGCATTACACATTTCCTCTTGCTGTGAGTACCTTATTTTTATATTTTGTTTATGGTGTTTTTAGTTTGACACAAGTTTGAAATTTTAATATATTTAAAATTGTTAATAGTTTTGTGTATAGTCTCACTTTTTGGGTCCTGTGTAGGGAAAGCTGTCTACCCTGAAGTTACAATCTCCTTCTCCTGTATTTTCAATTCTGATAGTTGTAAAGTTTTGTTTTTCACACCTAGGGATTTAATCTACGTGTTAATTTTTGTGTGTGATGAGATGGGGACTGAATTTGTATTTTTCCATATGGGTATCTAGCTGTCCCTGTGTGGCTTATTGAAGAGTCTGTTTTTTCTAATGAATTTGTAATGTCATTTCTGCCATATAAAATTTTTCATATATTCATAAGCTTATTATTTCACTTGGTTCTTTTTTATATTTCTGTTGGAATAACGTGCTGTTTTGTTAAGTACAGGTTTTAGATACATCTTGACATTAGATAGTGTGGGCTCTTCTGCCTTGTTCTTCAAAATTTTTTGCCCTTAATTCTAAGCTCTTTCATAAGCATTTATTTTTTTATTCAGGTAAAATTCATTTAACATATAATTAATCCTTTTAAAGTGAGCACATAGTAGTAGTCACTACATTCACAAGGTTGTGTAACAACCACCTCTGTCTAGTTCAAAAGCATTTTCATTACTCCAAAAGGAAACTGTACCCATTAAGTAGTTACACTCCACTCTCTTCCCTGCTTCCCCTCAGCCTCTGACTACCACCAATCTGCTGTTTCTATAGATTTGCATGCTCTCCAAATGTCACATAAATAGAATCATGCAATCGAAGACCTTTTTTTTCTGGGTGCTTTCACTTAGCATAATATTTTTGAGATTGATCCACAGTGTAAAAGGTAACAAGTATTAGCACTTTATTTCTTTTTTATGGCTGAATAATATGTCATTGTTTGTATATATGTGATTTGTTTATACATTCATCTGCTGATGGGCATTTGGGTTGTATCTATTTTTTGGCTATTGTGAATAGTGTTGCTGTGAACATGTGTGTGCCTATATTTGTTTTGAATACCTGTTTTCAGTTCTCTTGGTTATATATCTAGGAATAGACTTACTGGGTCATATGGTAATTCTATGTTTAACTTTTTCAGGAATCACCAGACTTTTCTGTAGCAGCTGAAATGTTTTATGTTTCCACCAGCAATATACAGAAGTTCTAATTTCTTTATCTTCTCTAACATTTATTCATTAAAAATATATCCATCCTAGTGGGTAAGAAGTAGTATCTAATGATGAGTGAAGAATGAATAATGATGAATAAGAATGAATAATGATGTTGAACACATATAAGAGTGCTTGCAGACCATTTGCATGTTTGAAGGAATGTCTATCCAGGCTTTGTCTATCTTTTAAATTGGTGGTTATCCCTGACTCTCTCTCTCTCACTCTCTCTCTCTCTCTCTCT
>NW_022437009.1:2771649-2775716 GCF_009761245.1 Sapajus apella | reverse complement strand
CCCGGCCCAAGTTTTTAATTTTTATGAAGGCCAACTTACCTGTTTGGTTGCTTGTGCTTTGAGTGTCATATCCAAGAATCAGTTGCTAAATCCAGAGTCTTGAAGATTTATCCGTGTTTTTTCCGAAGATTTATTTAAAAAGTTTATGGGTTTAACTCTTATTTAGGTTGTTGATTGATGCTGAGGTAATTTTTGTGTATAGAGTGAGATAGAGGTCTAAATTAACTATTTTGTTTGTAAATATGTTTGTTTCAGCACTTGTTGAAGAGACAAATTTTCCCCTATTGAATGGTATTGGCACCCTTATTGAAAATCAACGGGCTCCAGTTGTATGGATTTGTTTCTGGACGTTCAGTTCTATTCCATTCATCTATATGTGTGTCCTTAGGCCAATATACACTGTCTTGCTTAATGTAGCTTTGTAATACGTTTTGAAATTGAGAAGTGTTCCAGCGTTGTTGTTCTTTTTCAAAATTGCTTTGGCTATGTAGAGGCCACTGGCAGTTCCTTATGAATCTGAATATTGGCTTTTCAATTTCTGCACTGTTGGAATTTTGATAGTGATTACACTGAATCTGTAAATTGTTTTGGGTACTCTTATCATCTTATTAAGTCTTCAAACCATGACCACAGGATATCTTTCTATTTTTGAGATCTTCTTTAATTTCTTTCAGCCATGTTTATAGTTTTCAGCATACAAGTATTTTACCTCCTTCATTAAATTTATTCCTAAGTATTTTGTTCTTTTGTATGGTATTGTAAATGCAATTGTTTTCTTAATTATCTTCTTTGGTCTTTAAATTTCTGGTGTATAGAAACACAACTAATTTTTGAGTGTTGATGTTATGCACTGCAATTTGCTAAATTAACATATTAGCTCTAATAGTCATTTTATGAATTAATTGGGATTTACTGTATGTAGGATCATGGTTATCTGTGAATTGAATTGATTTTACTTTTTCCTTTCCAATTTGTATGTCTTTTATTTCTTTTTCTTGCCTAATTGCTGTTGCTAGCACTTCCAGTGCGGTGTTGAATAATAGTGCTGAAAGTGGGGATCTTTGTCTTATTTTTTATTTTAAGGGCAAAGCTTTCAGTCTTTCACCATTGAATATGATGTTAGCTGTGTGTTTTTTGTAAATACCCTTTATCATGTTGAGGAAATTATTTTCTATTTTTAGTTTGAGTATATGTCCCTTTATTCTATCAATGTGATATATTACAGTCATTGATTGATTTTCTTGTGTTGAACCATCCCTGCATTTCTGGGATAAAGTCTGCTTGTCTGTACCTGTAATCCTTTTAATATGCTGTTGGATTCAGTTTGCTAGTATTTTGTTGAGGATTTTTGCATTGCTATTTATAAGACATATTAGTCTGTAGTTTTTTGGTGTTGTCTTTGGCTGGCTTTGGTATCAAGATGATTACTGGCCTCATAGAATGAATTAGGAAATCCTTTCTCTTCTGTTGTTTTTAGAAGAGCTTGAGAAGGATTGCTGTTAATCCTTCTTTAAAGTTTTGGCAGAATTCACCAGTGAAGCTATCTGGTTCTGGACTTTTCTTTTTTTTTGGTGGTTTTTGATTCCTGATTTGGTCTCCTTATCTGTCACAGATCTATTCAGATTCTCTTCTTGAGTCAGTTTTTATAGTTTGTGCGTTTTTAGGAATTTGTCCACTTCATGTAGATTATCTAATTTTTTGGTGAACAATTGTTCATATTATTCTCTAGAAAACAGTTTTGTTTATTTTTTAGAGTTGGGGGTCTGTGTTGCCCAGGCTGGAGTGCAGTGGCTATTCAGGATATGATCATGGTGCACTGCAGCCATGAACTCCTGTCCTTAAGCTATCTTTCTGCCTCAGCCTCTTGAGTAGCTGGGACTATAGGTGCATACACCAAACAAGGTGGGCCATAAGATTTTCTTTTAATCTTTTTTATTTTGTAAGGTCAGCCACAGTGTCTCCACTTTTATTTGTGATTTTAGTTATTTGCATCGTCTCTGTTTTTTTGTTTGTTTGTTTGTTTGTTTTTTTTGAGTCAGAGTTTCTGTTGCCAGGCTGTAATGCAGTGGCATGATCTTGGCTCACTGCAACCTCTGTCTCTAGGTTCAATTAATTCTCCTGCCTCGGCCCCCTGAGTAGCTGGGACTACAGGCCCATGCCACCACACCCAGCTAATTTTTTGTATTTTTAGTAGAAACGGGGTTTCACAATGTTGGCCAGGATAATCTCAATCTCTTGACCTCGTGATCCTTCCGCCTTGGCCTCCCAATGCTGGAATTACAGGTGTGAGCCATTGTGCCTGGCCCTCTTTTGTTTTTTTTTTTTTATTTTGTCATCTAACCAGAGGTTTGTCAATTTTGTTGATCTTGTCAAAGAAGGAACTTTTGGTTTCCTTTGATTCTCTCTATTGTTTTTCTGTTCTCTCTTTTATTACCATTCTAATTTTTCATGTTTTTGTCTGTTCTGCAGGCTATAGGTTTAGTTTGCTACTCTTTTTCTAGTTCTTTAAGTTGTAAAGATTACTGATTTGATATCTTTTAAATGTAGGCATTTACTACTATTAATTTTCCTCTGAGGACTGCTTTTGCTGCATCCCATAAGTTTTGGTATGTTGTGTTTTTGTCTTCATTTATTTATATTTTCTAATTTCCCATGTGATTTCTTTGACATATTGGTTGTTTAAAAGTGTGTTGTTTAATTTCTACATTTTTTTTTTATAAAATAAAAAATTATTTACTTTTTAAGTCAAAATCCTTCTGGGTAATTTCCACATATTTAAGATTTTTCATTTTTCTCCTATTATTAATATCTAACTTCATTGAGGTCAGAGAAGATACATTGTATGATTTAATCTCTTTAAATTTATTGAGACTTATTTTGTGGCTCAAAATGTGGTCTGTCTTGGAGAATGTTTCATGTGCACTTGAGAAGAATGTCTGTTTTGCTGTTACTGGGTAGGTGTTCCGTGTATGTCTGTTAGGTCTAGTTGTCTCATTAAGTCTTCTCTTTCCTTATTGATCTTTCTAGATGTTCTAACCGTTATTGAAAATGGGAGTATTGAAGTTTCTATTATTGTGACATTGTCTATTTTTCCTTCATTTCTGACAGTGCTTTCTTCCTATATTTTTGGGGTTCTGTTGTTTAGTATATATATTTATAGTTTTTATATGTTCTTGAATTGATCATGTTATCAAGATACCATCCTTGTGCTTTCAAGTCTCCCTTTAGTGCTTTCTGTTGGTGGAACCTAGTAGGAGACCAGTTGACAAAAGAAAGATGTAATTTGCAGAGTCTAAGCCCCAGCATCATGAAGCATAGAAGATTGAATTTGGCATTATATAGAAGAGTGGATTTGGAATTGAAAATTTTGGTTTACTCACTGATGCTGTCTAGTTGTCTGAATTTTAGTGTATGGACTTTGATTAGGTCTAGATAAGCAGTCAGTTGAACCGTCTATGAGGGACCTCTTCCTTGTAGAATTGGAATTGAATAGCTAGGAGCTCACTTCAGACAAAATGGATGCCTGTTAGAATGGGCCTTTTCTCAGTAGAGCCTTGCAGAGTTTTATGACTTGTGTAGTCTCCTGAGGTTTTGCCCTAGAGATGAGCAGGAGGGTGTCTTCCCAGTAGTAACAAAGACAAGCTCTCTTAACCTGTGCTGGAGGATATACCAGTTCTCGACTCAGGCATGTAATAGACTTGCCAAGAGAAAAGCCTACATAGATGAGTGCTTTGCTAGGTTCCATGTCTCTTCCTAGATTCCTGAAGGTGACTTCTATTTGAATGTGTAATAGTAATTATGGGCTGGTTGACTGCCTTCTGCATTCCACCCTATTCTCATCTATACCACATTCAGATTAACTTGGAGTTTGTTTTTTTTTTTTTTTGAGACGGAGTTTCGCTCTTGTTACCCAGGCTGGAGTGCAATGGCGCGATCTCGGCTCACCGCAACCTCCGCCTCCTGGGTTCACGCAATTCTCCTGCCTCAGCCTCCTGAGTAGCTGGGATTACCGGCACACACCACCATGCCCAGCTAATTTTCTGTATTTTTAGTAGAGACGGGGTTTC
>NW_022437009.1:2645308-2771549 GCF_009761245.1 Sapajus apella | reverse complement strand
GCTCTGTCACCAGGCTCAAGTGCAGTGGTGTGATCTCAGCTCACTGCAACCTCTGACTCCCTGGTTCAAGGGATTCTCCTCCCTCAGCCTCCTGAGTAGCTGGGATTACAGGCACACACTACCATGCCCAGCTAATTTTTGTATTTTTAGTAGAGGCGGGGTTGGGGTTTCACCATGTTGGCCAGGATGGTCTTGATCTCCTGACCTCGTGACCTGCCCGCCCCAGCCTCCCAAAGTTCTGGGATTACAGGCATGAGCCTCTGCGCCCGGCCTGGATTAAAGTTTTCTATTCTATATTGTTTGACTTGCCTTAGTAAGAATTGAGGGGATGGGGTGGTGAGTTAAAGGCATGTGCTTAAGTTTTATTCCCAAAATACTTTTTCATTTGTATTGCAGATAATTACAGGAGAGGAATCCTGGATGTAAACAGTAGGCAGCAACTGTAATACATGCAGAAAAGTATTTATTGGAAGGATATTAGACTGTAACACATGCAGAAAAGGTATTTATTGGAAGGATATTAGGTTGCTTCAGAATTGACATAAAAGTCTGAAGAACTAGGTTTAGTAAATAGGCATTAAGTGAAGCCAGATACTCAGAGCCACTGTCAGTGCTGCTGATTAATGAGCATTGATTATGGCATTGCTACCTCTGGATACTGGATGTCTCTGCTTCCAGAGTGATTTCTTAAATTGAGTTGTTTCTTTACAGGTGTATAGTCCCAGCCATAGCATCTCATTGCTTACACATAGGTGATAGGCAATACCCTTGCTGCTAGATGTTAGGAAGATTAAGTATCTTGAATTTTTCTGTCTTCTATAGGAAGAGGAGGGATTCTGCTACCATTATACTAATTAATTCCTTAATGTTTTGGCAGCTTAAGAAACATAAAGGAAACGGAAAGGAACCCTGTATTTTATTATGGTGACTTGTAATAAAATAAGAGGATGAAGTTTTTATTTGGGCTGTGCTATTTGGAAATACAGATATAAATGGACTTTTTAGACCCTATCCTTTCAGCACTTTTTGTTCAGGAGTTTAAAGTAGGGGTTGGTACTGTTCACCTGAGAGGGAGCTTGGAAACATGGGGATATTTTTTGGTTGTCAGAATGATGGGGGTGAGGGCACTATTGCACTTAATGAACGTGGGCCACGTATATTAAACATCCCATGGTGCCTTCATGGTTCTGAAAAATAGGTAATTGAATTATCCCCCTCAAAATGTCAGTATTGCACTTAAGAAACATTAGGTTATATGGATCATCTTGATGAAGGGCTAAACGTTATTGATAGCCTCCTTTGCTTCACTGTCTGCACCTTCTGGCTGAGGATTATTTCTCATTTCGTTGCTTTGCTGTTTTCTTTCCTTAGTTCAAGGGACTTGATTCCTTTCAAACTCCAAAAATTTTATTTTCAAAGTCTAGCTTTGGCCAGGCTCAGTGGCTTATCTTTATAATTCCAGCATTTTGGAGGACCAAGGTAGGAGGATTGCTTGAGGCCATAAGTTGGAGACCAGCCTAGGCCACATAGTGAGACCCTGTCTCTAGAAAAAAATTAAAAAAAATTAGCCAGATGTGGTGTCACACACTGTATTTCCAGGTACTCGGGAGGCTGAAGTGAGAGCATCATTGAAGCAGGAGGCTGTAGTGAGCTATCATTGTGCCACTGTACTCCTACCTGAGTGATAGAGTAAGACCCTATCTCTAAAAAGAAAACAAACAGAAACTGTGGAAAGGTGCCCGGTAGCATGGAAGAAAATATTTGCAAATTATATATCTGAAAAGATATTAATATCCAGAATATATAAAGAACACCTACAGCTCAACAACAACAAAAAACCCTGATTTTAAAATAGGTGAAGGACTTGAAAATACGTTTTTCTAAATAAGATGTACAAATAGCCAATAAGCACATGAAAAGATGCTGAATACCACTAATCTTCGGGGAAATATAAAGCAAAACCACGGTAAGATACCCCTTCTAGTAACAAGTGTTGGCGAGGATTTGGAAAAACTGGAAAACTTGTGCATTGCTGAGGGGAAGTGTAAAATGGTGTAGCTGCTGTAGGAAACAGGATGGTGTGTTCCTTAAATAATTAAGTATAGAATTATCATAAAATCCAGCAATTCCGTTTCTGGAATGCTGAATTTTATGATCATTCTATACTTAATTATTTATTTCCAAAAGAAGTGAAAGTGAAACTAAAACAGATATTGTACACCCACATTCGTAGCAGCATCCATTTGTACAATAGACTATTATTTGGTCTTCGAAAGGAAGGAAATCTTGAAGACATAATGCTAAGTGAAATAAGCCAGTTACAATAGGGTAAATATTGTATAACTCCACTTAAATGAGGTACCTAGACTAATCAGATTCATAGAGGTAGAAGGTTAGAATGGTGGTTTCTGGGGACTTAGGGAAAGGGCAGAGTGGATTTAGTGTTTTAGAGACAGGATTTTTGTTGGGAAAATGAAGTTCTGATGGATGGTGGTGATGGTTACACAGCAGTGTGAATGTACTTAATGATACAAAACTGAACACTTAAAAATGATTAACACGACAGATTTCATTATGTATATTTTACCACAATGTTATAAAAAAATCTGGCTTCAATCAAAATCCATGTTCTTTATTTGTTTGCCTTTCTTTAAAAAGACTTTCACTGAAAAAAAAATCTTTAATGGAATAAACATACTTCTCATCTATTGGGTGCTGGCCACTATTAGCAGTCTTTGTGTAGCCAGTAATAAAAGTAGCAGCTGGTTTGGGACTGATAGTGACTGTTATGATTTCAACTGGGTAGTCTTGACAGTATGTGGTTCTTGGTATCTGTGAGAACAAACTGCATAAGCTATCTCATTTCTATCTTACATGAGTGGTGTGAATCGTTGCGTATCAGTAGGTTCACTAACGCAAATGGAGTACATTTAAAACAATGTAAAAGGTAGTAGTAAATGCAAAAGTTTGGAGGTAAAGGTGTACCATTAGTTTTGGGGCTTTAAGGCTTGGAACTGAGGGTTGGGGACTGTCTTAGTTTGCTTGAGCTGCCTTAACAAAGTACCATGGACTGGATGGCTTAAGCAACAAACGTTATTTCTCATAGTTCTGGAGACTGAGAAGGGATGAAGATGCTGGCTGATTCAGTTCCTGGTGAAAGCGCTCTTGGCCTGTGCATTGCCACTTTCTCTGTGTCCTCTCACGGTCTTTCCTCCATGTGTGCTTGTGAAGAAAGAGACAACAGTGTTTTTCTTCCTTAACTTATAGGGCCCCACGACCCTCACTACTTAATCGAATCCTGATTACCTCCCAAGGCCCTCATCTCCAAATACAATTACTTTCGGAATTAGAGATTCAACATAAGAATTTTTCGGGGACACAAATATTTAGTCTATAATGGAGACAGTCTGAGAGACAATATCTTAGTAATAAACCAGATAAATCTAGGCAGACCACAGAAAAAGCTAACAGTTTGGAGAGGCTGGATAGAAAAAAAAGATGTGAGCCAGTGAGACAAATTAGAGACACATGAAGGGGGGAAGGTTCAAAGCCTGAGAATGGAATGGCAGAGATTTGTGAAATTATCTGTAATAACAAGGAGAGATGGCTATAACAATTTTGTTTTTGGGTTCTTACTGCTTTAAATATATATGTAGTCAGGGGAGACATGGTAAAGATGCTGTATTAGGCTTTTCTTGCATTGCTGTAAAGAAATACCTGAGACTGGGTAATTTATAAGAAAAGAGGTTTAATTGGCTCACAGTTCTATAGGGTGTACAGGAATTATGGTGCCAACATCTGCTTCTTGGAAGGCCCCAAGAAGCTCATACTTGTGGCAGGAAGTGAAGGGCAGGGGGGAGTAGGCATCTCACATAGTAGGAGTAGGAGCAGGAGCAAGAGAGTGGGGGTTGGGGAGAGGTCACACACTTAACCAGGTCTCATGAGAACTCACTGTTGTGAGGACAGCACCAAGCCATAAGGGATCCATCCCATGACCCAAACACCTCCCCAACAAGCCTCACCTCCCCAACATTGGGGATTACAATTCAACATGAGATTTGGTGGGGTCATATATTCAAACTGTATCAGATGCCTATAGTACTAATAACAGCTTTGGACAAGGGACTACACAAAGACTGAATGGGTGATGTTTTACTCCACAAGAAAAGAGTGAATTATTTACCCAAAACCTTTTAAAAGTAATACTTAAATTCTTTTCATGGCTTCACAGATGACATAATGACTTTTTGCTTTGAATTGATGGTGATTTTTTATAATCAACAACCTAGTATATTAGTGCTATTTCTGACCTCTTTCTGATGATAACTTTTGATGAAAATATACGACTTTTTGGTAAAGGATCTTTAGAGTGATCAGAAGTCCACTTCAACTTGTATCCTTTATACTTCAAAATGTCAATGAGAATGACTGCTTACCACCATTCAAGACAAAAAAGAAAAAAAAAAAAAGAAAAAAACCCCAAATCTCATAAAATACTGAAGTTAAACAAAAGAACAAATTTCTGTGAGCATAATAGTTTCTTTTTCCTTTGAGTGTAACTTTTTCAGTTTCTGATTTGTTACAGCAGAGGTACCCAATCTTTTTGGCACCAGGGACTGGTTTCATAGAAGGTAATTTTTCCACTGGTGATGAGTGGGGCAGGGGATGATTGTTTTCAGGATGAAACCTCAGATCACCATAAGGAATGTGCACCCTAGATCCCTCACATGTGCAGTTCATGGTAGGGTTTGCGCTCCTGTGAGACTCTAATGCCATCGCTGAGCTCATAGGAGGTAGAGCTCAGGTGGTAATGCTTGCCCGCGCAACTCATTTCCTGCTTGGCAGCCCAGTTCCTAACAGGCCATGGACCGGTACTTGGCGTATTGGATCCCTGCATTACAGGAAGGCCAGGCCTTATTTTAGAACCTGTATACTGGGGTAGTGATTTTTAGTAATTTTTTTCATTAAGTGTTTTAAAACTACAGCAAAGCAATTTGAAGGTTTTATAAGGTTTATGCCTTTTTTTTTGTTTTTGTTATTTGTCTAATTGCACTGCTAGAACCTTTAGTACATTTTTCAGTAGACTTAAGTTGTGAGAGTGGGCATCCTTCCATTGTTCTTGAATTTAACGGGGAAGCATTCAGCCTTTCACCCCTGAGTATGGTGTCTGCTATAGGTTTAATAGATTTAATAGATGCCCTGTAACAGAGTAGGAAATACGCTTGCATTCCTAGTTCACTGAGTATTTTCATCAGGAATGGATATTGGATTTGGTTAAATACTATTTCTGCATCTCTTGATGATCATGAGGTCATTCTTTTTAAGTCTTTTAATGTAGTGAGTTGTTACATTGTTTGAGCTTTGAATGTTAGCCACCCTTTGGTAATTATTCTATAATCCTAAAAGTAGTTTTCTGTTTTTGAGGGATATTAGTTTATTTATTTATTTATTGTATTTATTTATTGTATTACTCTGATTCCAGTATCAGAGTAATGTTGGCCCCATGAAATGAGTTTGGAAGTTTTCCTTTTTTGGTGTTCTGAAAGAGTTTCCATAGAACTGCTATTGATTTTTACCTAAATGCTAGGTAGAATTCATTAGTGAAATAATCTGAACTGGAGTTTTCTTTGTGGAGAGGTTTTAACTATGCATTCAGTTTCTTTAATAGATACAGGCTGTTAAGGTAATCTAGTTATTGATTTCACTCGAATAGTTTTTTTTTTTTAACAAGGAATGTGAATTATTGAATTTTTGATATAAAGTTGTCAATACTTTCTGTCATTTTAATATTTTTAGGATTGCAGTTATATCAGTTATCTCATTGCTGATATTGATTATTTATGGCTTCTCTTTTTTCCTTCTCTTACCACTATTAGAAATTTATCAATTTTATTGATCTCAAAGAGCTAGCTTTTAGATTTATTGGTTTTTCTGTTATTCTGTTTGTATTTTATTTCTTTTTATTTTTGCTTTTATCTTTATTATTTTTTTTCCTTCTTCTAACTTTGAGTTTAATTTCCTCTTTTTCTCATTTTCTTAAGTTAGAACCTGAGGTTCTTGATATAAGATCTTTTTTCCCCTGATATAGATTGGTTAATGCTATAATTCTCTCTCTAACTTTTCTTTTTTTTCTTGATATTGGCATTTAGTGGTGTGAATTTCAGTCTAAGAATTATTTTAGCTTTACATAGTTTGATGTTTCCATTTTCTTTTGGTTCAAGGCACTTTCAAATTTCACTTTTTAAAAATGGCTTTATTGAGATATTCACATACCATTCCATCCACCCATTTAAAGTATACAATTAAATGGTATATTCGGAATTTGGTATATTTAGTATATTCACAGTTATATGAATCAATCATCAATCATCTAGTTTTACTTTTGATTTCTTCTTGAACCTGTGATTATTGAGAAGTATTTTATTTAGTTTATAAATATTTGGAGACTATCCAGATACCTTTATGTTACCTGATTTCTACTCTAATCCCATTGTAGCAAAAAACATACTTTATATGGTTTGAATCCTTTTAATTTCATTAAGACTTGTTTTATGGCCCAGAAAATGGTATGTATTGGTACATGCTCCATTTGCATTTGAACAGAATGTATACTTTGTTGTTGTTGGTTAGAGTGTTCCATAAATGTCAATTAGGTCAAGTTGGTTGATAGTATTGTTCAAGTCTTTTATGTCCTTATTGATTTTCCTTCTATTTTGATCAATTATTGAGTGAAGGATGTTGACCTACAATATTGTGAATTTGTTTACTCCTTCATTTCTATCAGTTTTTGCTTCAGGTATTTTGAAATTTTGTTATTAGGTGTGTAATGTTTATCATTGCAATATTCTCTTGATATGTTGACCTCATTAATATAACGCAACCCTTTTCATACCTGCTCTGAAAGCTACTGTCTGATTTAATATAGCTGTTCTCACTTAAACTTTATTGAGTTACTTTACACACTGTAAAATTTACCCATGTTAAGTACACAGTTAGGTGGGAGCTATGCCTCCTGCCTCATATACATAGGCTGATGATTTCCAAATCTTTCAGCCTTTGACACCTGAACCTATGTCCTTTGTTTACTATTTAAACTTAACGGGTCTAAAAGCATACAAATTCATCTCTTTCTCACTCCTTCCCTTTATTTATTCTTGGTTTAGTTAATGGTACCCCTTTTTATCCAGTCAGAATAGTGAAAAATCTATTATTGTTAGTTAATTCCTTTTCATTTTCATGTTTAATCAGTTGCCTAAATTTCTAGCTTTCTAAGGTCTCTTATATTGGTCCTTCTTCCCCATATCTACTTTAAATACATTTTATTAGGCCCTTGTCATTTTTTGCCTAGAGGGCTGCTGTGACCTCCTGACTCCTTTTCCTACTTCCAGCCTTATATCCTCTCCCTTTGGATTTGGTATAAAGCTTGAGGTTCTGTGGATTTCTCAGTGCTTGGCCTTAAATCTTTTTTAGCCTCTTTTATGTGGCCACTCATTACTCATATTGAGAAACAGCTGGGCTACTTCATTAGCATGTTGTTTTAGGGATGGGATTACTGTTACTGTTTAGGAGTGGTGATCCCAAATTTGATACAATTTGTCCTGTTTGGCTTTTAACTACAGTCAGTATACTGGAAGGTATATGAATCTTAAGATGATAAAGTTAAGAAATTTTTGATCATTTATATGACAGTGTTCTTCTGTGCAAGTAGAGTACATTCCTTTGCTATTGAAAATAATCTTAGACTAGATTTATAAATATCTCCCTTATAATAGCACCATTTTAATTAACGTCTTTGTTACTTTCAAGTTTAAGGAGATCTTTTTCTTACCTCAAAGTTGTGGCTTTTCTTTTTGGAAGGTCTTAAATTCCTTCAGGCACTTGCCACCAAAGCAGTGTAGAATGCTGTTGTTTCATTATTTTCTGTACCAGTGCTGACTGTCCTATAGTCATTTCCTAAAATCATTCTTGGCCTAGACTGTGCACAAGTAACTATTTGCATAACTGCTTCAACTGTTTTTTTTTTTTTTTTTTTTTTTTTTTGTGTGTGTGTGTATGCGCCTTTCTAGATTCTCAGAAATTTCTTCTGAATATTATTAAAATATAGGATGTTTGAGAAGGCTGTTTAATATCTAACTTTGTCATAAAACATTTTAGTATTGGCCATTGTTACTTATTGTTTCAACAGATAGCATTACATTGTTGATTCATGCAGTGTGTGTACTTTTTTAAGTCAGTAAATGGAGCAATGGGGAGTTATTCTTGGAATTTGGCAAATAGAGTCAATGTAAAAGTCACTGATGATTGTTGACAATAGGTATCTGCCAAAGGCTTTAAAGGGTTCTCATATTCTTAGACCTAAATCAGAAGAACACGGTCTGGAAATCTGAGCAACAGTAGTATCACCATAGAAGAAAGAACGTATCAATGGAAGTTTGAATGTATGTTGTCTAGAGATGGGACCCAGTGGATACGGAGGGAAGGAAATGACATTTACTGAGTACCTGCTGTCTGCTTGCAGTTTCCTTCCCTTGCTGCACCTTAAAATTTTTTAGATTCTTTTGAGTTTTCTATGTAGAAATCATATTGCCTGTGACAAAGACAGTGTTTTGTTGTTGTCTGTTTGAGACGGAATCTGGCTCTGCTGCCCCGGCTGGAGTGCAATGGCACAATCTTGGCTCACTGCAACCTCTGCCTCCCAGATTCAAGCAATTCTCCTGCCTCAGCCTCACAAGTAGCTGGGATTACAGGCGCCTCCCACCACGCCCAGCTAATTTTTGTGTTTTTTAGTAGAGAAAGGATTCCACCATGTTGGTCAAGCTGGTCTCGAACTCTTGACCTCAGGTGATCCACCCGCCTCGGCCTCCCAAAGTGCTGGGGTTACAGGTGTGAGTCGCCACACCTGGCTTTTCTTTTTCTTTTTCTTTTCTTTTCTTCTTCTTCTTCTTTTTTTTTTAAAGCTTCCTTTTGGCCACGTGTGGTGGCTCACACCTGGAATCCTAGCACTTTGAGAGGCTGAGGCAGGCGGATCACTTGAGGTTAGGAGTTCAAGACCAGCCTGGCCAACATGGCAAAACCCCATCTCTACTAAAAATACAAAAATTAGCTGGGCGTGGTGGCATGTGCCTGTAATCCCAGCTACTCGAGAGGACGAGGCAGGAGAATTGCTTCAACCTGGCAGGTGGAGGTTGCAGTGAGCTGAGATTGTGCCACTCTACTCCAGCCTGGGTAACAGACAATTTTTTCTTTTTAAAAAAAAAAAAAAAAAGCTACTTTTAAAACATTTTCTTCTTATTTTTATTTTCCTTTTTTATGTTGCTGGCTAGCACTTCTAGTACAATCAAGTAGAAGCTGTGATAGTGAACATCCTTACTTGTTTCTCTCATTTTGAGAGAGAACTACTTCTGTAGTTTGTTTATCAAGAATGTGATTTGCTGTAGTTTTTGAAAATAGCTTTTATTAGGTTGAAGAAGTTCTCTTTTTCTCTGTTCACTTTCTTCTTCTGTTTCTACTGAATGAAGAAGATGGAACACTGTACTTTTGGGGGTATGTTGAAGATGGTAAAGCCAATGATCAGAGACCTGTTGGTAAAGCAGATTTGAGGAAGAGGGAGCTTCAAAGAAAGGATCAGTTTTTCATGGTGGTGGATAGAAGAGTGATGTAAAGTGTAGGAAGTGGAAATGGCAAGTGTGGTACTCTTTCAAAAAGTAAAGTGAAAGAAGGGGAACATCAATGAAGGATGAAGTGGAGACTATTTTGAGGGGAGTTTTTATTTATTTTTAAAGGATGGGTGAGACTTCATATTTGTGAGTGATGGGTAAAGCTCCAGTAGAAAAGGAAAAAGTGACTATAAAGGAAAATTTCTGCCAACCAAAATTTCAGTGTAATGATATGTATCCCTATGTAATTTAGAATCATCCAGAATGCTTCCAAACATGATTCAAGAGCCTCAGTGGCTTAAGCAAGATAGAAGTTAATTTCTGTTCACACATATGAATTCTGCAGGAAAGTTTCACTAACAGAGGTTGAGAAATAGAGTTTTTATTTAGCAGGATCATGGGTCTAGCCAAAACTTGAGGGTTTTAGGACTAAAGAAGAAGAATGGAAAGATTTTGGGAGACAGTTTTCAGTATCTGCACAATAAGTGTGAGAAAACTCTTAAATAAAATTTATCTCTTGCAATATTTGGATAGTATTAAGAAGTCAAAATGATATTTGTTTGGATCTAGACTCTTTACTTACTAGCCCTTGACCCTGAAAAACTATTTTTCTCTTTGTGCCTTAATCTTTTCATAAGGTAGAGAATAATGATGTTTGATAGACTACCTCATAGATTGGTATGGGAATTAAATAAGGTAATATATGTAACTGATGAAACCATTGCCTTGTACATCTAAGCCACAATTACTAGTTTTGTTGTCATTTGCCCTTGCTCTTCAAGGATCAGGGATGTGTTGAAGGACAAAATACAAAAAACAAAACAAGATAACAAAAACAATAAACAAAATCTTATATTACCTATGGAATATCTAAAATGTAAAAAGAATAATTTCAAATCTTATAAGAATGTATAGATATAAGACTAGATTTTATTGGAAACCTTGGAAGATACTCAGCTAAAGTTACCTGCAAAGTTTGAGGGCACAGTTCTTCACATGACCACTCACTTCTGGTACCACTTGTAAATCCTGAGGGCTCTCAAACCACCCTCAGGTTTGATAATTTCCTAGGACTCACAAAGGGA
Organism: Sapajus apella; assembly: GCF_009761245.1. Taxonomy (NCBI): domain Eukaryota; kingdom Metazoa; phylum Chordata; class Mammalia; order Primates; family Cebidae; genus Sapajus; species Sapajus apella. The sequence goes on along the minus strand of NW_022437009.1, from coordinate 2,760,808 downwards.
TTACAGATTACAGGGACCTGGATTCAAATCAGCCAAGGGAAGAAACACAAAGGGTGAAGTCCAGGAAAGTTCCAGATGTTGATCTGCCAGTGTCCTCTTCCCATGGAGTCAGGATGTGTTCTTCCAGCACCAACGTGTGACTGTGCATGGAGTATTGCCAGCTTGGTAAACTCATTCAAGCTTCAGTGTGTAGTGTTTTTGTGGGGCTTCATTATGTAGGCATGTTTGATTGATTACTCAGTTGCCTATGTGGTTGAACTCAGTCTCCCAATGGACTGATACTGTGTAACCCAGAGCCTTGTCCTAAGTCATACTGTTGGTGTTTATGACATGGCCAGCTTCTGCTTTAAGACTGTTAGGTGTGGCCAACCCTACCTGAAGACCTGGTATGGCCAGCACGCACCATAAACAGGGACACTGTTATCAACTATGATGTATTACTTCCCAGAAGCTGAAGTCAATGGTGAGACTTCTCTTTGGGCAAGGCCAAATTCTTTAATACACAGGAAGATATAAGCCACTGATGAAAAGGAAAGATGTTTACAAATGAAAGTCTAACATGATTATCTGTTGAAGATACCAAAGTTAAAAAAAAAATCTTAAAAATATATAGATAAGAGAACGAACGATCATCCAAGCGAAAATAAAACCCCCAAAGAAGTGACCCAGCTGGTGTGATTTAAAAATCTTGAAATTTGGCGGCTAAGGTAGAGTTTGAGGAACCATTTGCATGCAGATCAAAATGAAAATAAAATTTGAGTCATATAGAGAAGAAAACTAGCAAGAAAGTTCATAGTACTACTAAGTGATCATTGTGAAAAGATACTCAAGGAAGAAAGGAAATAAAGTATAGTATTTGCTTTGGCAGTTGTAAGGATTGCTGCATTCACTTGTAATTTGGGACAGAGAGGTTAGAAGGATTGAAATTATTAATGGCTTACATGTGTATAGAACATTACTTTTTACTTTAGTCCAAGTAAAGGGAAGTAGGAGAAAGTACTTAGCAAAAAAAGGGTTATAGTACTTTTAAAGTGGTACAGTCAAAGTAGCGTATGTTTTCCTATCTTTGTTGATTAAAGTACTAATCTTAGAGGTTTTTTTTTTCTCTCTCTCTCTCTCTCTTTCTGTGTGTGTGTGTGTGTGTGTGTGTGTGTGTGTGTGTGTGTGTGTGTGATTATTCTAGGTTGTAGGATGAGGCATGAGCACAGCTGGAATTAAAATCTTTGTTTCCTGATTTTTGGGTTAAGTATACTTTTTTTCTAAGGGCAAAATATTTCCTCTTGGAACCCAGTTAAATAGGAGGTTTGATTGAATTTCCTGGGACTCTGGAGTTTCTTTTAGGACCAGTCTGGTTAGTCTTTTCTTGCCCTCTAGTTGATATTGGTTCTTCTGAAATAGTGTGTTTACTCTCTAAACTCTTAAGCAAATAGTGCTTTTTGAGGGACAAATAAAAATAAATCTGTAGATTATTTAGATTTTCAAAATGTGTTAGAGTAAGGCTCTTCACAATATTGCAACAGTGTAGGTTCTGATGAAAGAAGTTTGACTGCCTTAACAATAACAGGTGGGATAAGATGGCTGGAGCTTTCCTTTGGAGCAAACATTTAGAGGGTTCAGTTTTTTATTTTTAAAAATAATTATAAAAATTATGTCATTTGTGAATTATTTACACATGCATGTTGCTATCAAATGTACTTTTCACCTGTGGAGAACAACTGATGCTAACACAAAGTTTATAGCAATAGTAAGTGGAAGTAGAAACCTGTCACATGGCAGTGTTATTAAGGGTTTCACCATAACACCATGTCATTAATTTTAATATGGATTTTAATATTTAACATGCATTTGTATTGCTCACCCTATAGTTAGAGCTGCTGTTTACAACTTTTTTTTTTTTTTTTTGGGACAGAGTTTCACTCTTGTTGCCCAGGCTGGAGTGCAATAGTGTGATCTTGGCTCACTGCAACCTCCGCCTTCCAGGTTCAAGCAATTCTCCTGCCTCAGCCTCCCAAGTAGCTGGGATTACAGGCACCCACCACCACACCTGGCTAATTTTTGTATTTTTAGTAGAGATGAGGTTTCACCATGTTGGCTAGTCTGGTCTCGAACTCCTGACTTCAGGTGATTTACCTGCCTCGGCCTCCCAGAATGTTGGGATTACAGGCATTAGGCACCATGCCTAGCCTTACAGCTCTTTTGACTGTCGCCTCATGATGGTCTATAGACTTTTTATATCATAATCGCTTCAGTTGGGGCTTAGAATCTGTGTTTGCATTTAATATTTCTTTCTTTTTTTTTTTGAGATGGAGTTTCACTCTTATTGTCCAGGCTGGAGTGCAATGGCGCAATCTTGGCTCACTGCAACCTCTGTCTCCCGGGTTCAAGTGATTTTCCTGCCTCAGCCTCCCCGAGTACCTGGGATTACAGGCATTCACCACCACGCCTGGCTAATTTTTTGTATTTTTGGTAGAGATGGGGTTTCACTATGTTGGTCAGGCTGGTCTGGAACTCCTGACCTCATGATCTGCCCACCTTGGCCTCCCAAAGTGCTGGGATTACAGGCATGACCACACCCGGATGCATTTTAATATTTCCAAACACCAATTATATACCAGATGTTGTGCTGCACATTGAGGGATACATTGGAACAAAAATCAGATAGGGTCTCTGAACTTAATGGAGTTAATAGTCCTATCAGGAGAGACAGACATTACTCAAAGAATCACATGTGATTAAGTACTATGAAGGAAAGATACGTGGGATATCAGACTGTATATTAGGGAGATTTGTCCAATCTAGGATTTACCTGAAGAAGTTACAATTGATCAATGATTTGAAGGTAAAGAACAAATTGTAAGAGTGTTTTAAGCAGAGGAAACCTCATGCATACGGGGCTGTTGGTGGGAAAGAAAATGGTATGTAAAAGAACTAAAAGAAGGTGGCCAGGCATGGTGGCTTATGCCTGTGATCCCAACACTTTGGGAGGCCGAGGGGGGCAGATTGCCTGAGCTGTGGAGTTTGCGACCAGCCTGAGCAACACAGTGAAACCCCATCTCTACTAAAATACAAAAAATTAGCTGGGTGTGGCGGCACCTGCCTGTAGTCCCAGCTGTTCAGGAGGCTGAGGCAGGAGAATTGCTTGAACTCGGGAGGCAGAGGTTGCAGTGAGCCAAGATCCCACCACTGCACTCCAGCCTGGGTGACAGAGCAAGACTCTGTCTCAAAAAAAAAGAAAAAAAAAAGAACTGAAAGAAGGTATGTGGCTATAGAACGGAGAGCTGGAGGAGTGTGTGTGAGATGAAGCTTGAGGGATAGGTAGAAAGCACCTTATACAGAATTCCTTAATAGGCCGTAATATAATAGAATTCTTCAGGATAAGGGAAGCCATAAAGTGTTTTAAGTGAGAAAAAGTCTGAATAATTTCAGAAAGCACATTGGGTCTATAATATGGATAGAGAACAGCTTGTGGGTGGGTGGGGGAGTGGTTGGAGGGTGAATGTGTGAAGACTATGGGAAGCCTATGACAATAGTTTAGGTGAGGCATGACAGTAGCCTTACTGTGGTTCCTTCGCTCGCTAAAAGGAGCATGCAGAAAAGGAGGGCTATGATTAAGTAAGTTTAAGAAGTGTTGTGTTAGACAACTCTATTGCAGAACTTCTCAGGGCTTTAAAAATGCCCATGTGCATGGTGAAACTCTGTAATGGGTTGTGGGATGTTTTGTGGCATGTATGTCTCGCCCCCCTCAGTGTGGGCTCTACAAAGTGGTGTGTGATACCTGTTCATGGAAGTTCACTGGTAGGTAAAGATGCTTTCGGAGTTTTAACATATGAGCTATTGCAAACATGGTTGGGGGTTCCACATGCCATTTAACAGTAGCTTGGGGATAACATGGTACTTGGAAATAGAAATGGAAAGCTTGTTTTCCTGAGGAAACCTCCCCATTTGTCATCAGGATGGAAAATTACCCTTGAAAGAGCTACTCCTCTCTGTTTGATGTTGCTGTTCCTTGGGGCCCATTTCCAGGTCCTTGTTTTTCTGAATCTTTGTGCATGCTTGCGCGATGAGTGGGTGAGTTGAGGACATTCTCAGGTGGAAATGATGGAATACCTACTGATAGTTACTCTGTAGAATCTGAAATCTGGGGACAGTTGAGGGGTGTGGCAGTAACTCCAGGCACTTTCCCTGTTTCTCTTCTGTCCTGAACCATGTTGGCCATTTGACCTCAGGCTTATTGTCTCTTGATTGCAAAATGGCTGTCTTAGCTTTAGGCTTCACAAATACCTTTGAAGACAGGAATAGGTGGTTGGATAGGTTTAGACTTAGCAGCTAAAGGCTGTTTTCTCAACTGGCTCTGTCCATTTGTTAATCCATAAAGGAAAATATTTCCTGGTAGTTCCCTTTATTCACTTTGGTTGAAATGGGGTTTTGTGGCTACCCTTAGCTGCAAGGGCAGCTGGGAAATACTTGATTAGCATAGATGGATTCTGATCTGTTCTCTGAGGGTAGTAACACAGTGTTTTTCTGTTGGTAAAATGTGGGGCTGGGATTGGAAGGTTCTTGGGTGTGTCTGCCTTAAATATCTTATATAAGACTTTATTCAGCACCTGTGTGCTGATGATGCCCTTGTCTGCCTGAGTCTCCTGAACAGATCGGGCCTCATGTCAGTTCCTCTTGGATTCATTCAGGGGCCAACCTTAGCTCTCCGCCCTATTCCTCCGACATTCATCCAGTCTGTCTGTAGGCCCCATGGATTCTTCCTCCTTGCTGAATGACCTTGCATATTACTGACTGTCTAGCCTGCTGTACCTCCCTCTCCCTTTCTCTCTCATTTCCCTTATCAGCACCTTCTCAGTGCTAATAATCCAGTTTTTTTTCTCTAATGTTTAACATCTAATTGTTAATACTAGATAATATTAGGTTGTAAATTTTTCTTTTGGCGTATACGTTTATGATTTAACACATGCACCATTCGTGTAACCACCATCGTAATTAAATATGTAACAATTCTATCATCAAAAAAACTCCCTTGTGTTATTCCTTTATAGTTAACTCCTCCCCCATTCATAACTCCTGGCTACCACTAATCTATTCACCATCCCTCTTTTTTATGTTTTTTGAGAATGTCATATAAATGGAATCATACGGTGTGTAATCTTTTGAAACTGGCTTCTTTCACTCAAATAAGAATGTCTTTGAGATTCATTCAAGGAGTGTTTATAAATAATTCACTCCTTTTTATTGCTGAGTAGTATTCCATAGTGTGGATATACCACGGTTTTGTTTAGCCATTTACTTGTTGGAGGATATCTGGATTGTTTTCAGTTTTTGCCTTTTATGGATTAAGCTTCTATAAATGTAGTATATAGTCCTTTTCCTTCAGTTTATTTTTATTATGGTAAAATACAATTAATATTTACCATCTTAACCATTTTATACAGTTTAATACTATTAAATACATTCATATTATTATACAGTCATAACTGCATCCATTTCCAGAACTATTTTCATCTTGCAGACCTGAAACTCAGTACCCACTAAACAATAACTTCTCATTGTCCTGTTTCTGGCTGGCTGGCTACTGCCATTCTATTTTTTGTCTGTAGGATTTTGCCTTCTTTAAGTACCTTCTACAAGTGGAATCATACAGTATTTGTCTTTTGTGACCAGCTTGTATATAGTTTTTTTTTTTTTTTTTAATGAACATAAGTTTTTATTTCTCTGAGATAAATGCCCCAAAGTGCATTTGCAGGATTCTATGATAGTTAAATAATCTAGTTTTTTTTTTTTTTTAAAACACAAACTTTTCCAAAGTGGAAAAATTTACACCATTTTACATTCTCACTAGCAATGTTATAATTTCAGCCATGTGCAGAGTCTGAATTAAATTTCTGGAGAGGTGACTGTAGTGACTGTTGGGTTAGGTGTTTACCCTTAGAGTAGATATTGTTGGTTGGTTGATTTGGAAAAGAATGATTTACAGTAAGTACCACTCTTGTATTCATTCCTGTGGGTTAGGGTGACTATAGAGGGAATATTGAACTCTCTTTCATAAAAGTAGGACTAGGTAGAAAACTGAGTAGGTGTCCACTGCAGTAGTGATTTCCAAATCTGTGTGTACACCAGAATCATCTGAGGAGCCCCTCATGGTACAGATTCATGGGTTACATATAGATCTACTAAATTGGAATCTGTTTTTAACAAGGGTTCAAGAGAGTTTAAAGTAATTATACCCATATCCGTTGGGCATATTACGTTATGATATCTATGTACTTTTGAAAATTTAAAGGTTTCAGAAGCATATGGTGCACTATATAAATGAAAAACTTTCTGTTCTCTTATCTTTTCCTCTTTTTCTTTGGCCCTATGTTTATATTTTTGTCTCTTTTCTGATACTTACTCTATTTTTATTTTCTCTCCTCCATTTAGTTTTCACTGGTGTCTATTTTTTGCAGCTGTCTATGGATAAGTTACTGTTTTCTCTGCTCTTAGTCTGGAAATCTTATAAAGAGATTATAAAGAGAGTTTGATCTCAGGCATCCAGGGTTCATTTTCTTTCTCATACCTGATCGGAATCTCTCTCCCCTTTTAATGGCAAAAGTAGAAAACAAGTCCCTGGGCTTAATGGAGAAAACTTTATGTTTTATGTTTAAAGGTTGACATTCTTAAGTAGGCTCACTCTTATGTTTTATTTCCTCCTTTTCTCACAGGGAAGAAGAAGAACGTCTGAGAAATAAAATTCGAGCTGATCATGAGAAGGCCTTGGAAGAGGCAAAAGAAAAATTAAGGAAGTCAAGAGAGGAAATTCGAGCAGAAATTCAGACAGAGAAAAATAAGGTAGTCCAAGAAATGAAGATAAAAGAGAACAAGCCACTGCCACCAGTCCCTATTCCCAACCTTGTAGGAATAAGTGGTGGAGACCCAGAAGATAATGACATAAGAGAGAAAAGGGAAAAAATTAAAGAGGTAATAAGCTGAGTTTTGTGATATGGAGTGTTTATTAATTTGTATTTGACTGAATATAAACAGATCTTAGTCTATGGTGTCATGTTTTGATCTTTTTGTTCTTGAGTCATAGTTGTGGTATAGTTTTCAGGTTGGTCCTTTCATAAGGAGTACAACTCTTTTTTTAAAAAAAAATGTTGATTATAATATAATTATTGGACACTTATAAGCTTTTTATATAACATTTGGATTAGTGCCACTCATTCTTTGTTAAGAGATCTTTTGAAATTCAGCATTTTATAAATAATATATCTGTATATAACTTAACGTTGACCTAAGCAGTTTCTTAAATGTTCAGTTAAAAGGGACTCTGCCAGATACTATGCAGATCCCCTCATAAACATGCTTCTAAAGGGTTAGCATTGTATCTCCAATTTTTTAAGGGACATATCATGATACCCCTCAACTATACTGTAGATTAAGAGCACATTTCTTCCAAAGAGTCTCCATGGATTGAAGAATGGGAAAGAATTGATTTCAAAATTCTTTATTTAGCCTCGGAAGTCTTTCAGTTTATTGTTCTATAATTACTTAAAGGTAAAGAGAATACCAGATAGGAAAAATCTAGTGCATATTTGAATTAAACTTTGTTAATTAGAACTCCTGAAAATTCTGGGTGGAGTTTGTGATTTTACTATCTGTGAAGAAAAATATTTTTATCAGAGTGTAATTGCACCAGCAGTATTTTAGAAGGTTTAATTGTTACTAAGAGAAATTTAGTTCAAATAGTCAAATATCTATTTGGATATATTCTAGTAATGGGTATGGAAGGTATAGCAGATATTTTAAGCTTAGCGTTACGAATTATTATAAAACCTTGACCTTGATAGAGTAGAAATAGAGCTGTGTTCTGATTTTACCTCACCTCTGGAGTCTTTTTAATATGTAGACTGCTTATAGCACTTCCTTTGGGCAGTGTTGGGAGAGATAGTGATAGATTTTTTTTTTCAGATACCTGACTTGCATTTTTTCAGAGGTCATTACAAGTTACTGAAATACTTTTTTTCAAATAAACATAATAATTCAGATAGATAACCATGTGTGTTTAGGGGACCCCCAGATGATCCTCAGGTTCAGTGATTCACCAGAAGTACTCATGAAACTCAGCACGTGGAAATATGTTTTAGTTTGGCGAACTTTTGTCCTATTTTACTGAAGTCATTTATTAATTGTTACAGCTTTTTTTTGTAGATTGCTTGTAATTTTTCTTATACATAGTCATGTCTTCTGTGAAGAGTTACTTTTCCTTTTTCCTTCTTGATTTTTATACCTTTTATTTATTTTTTCTTGTTGTACTGCAGTGGCTAGGAGTTCTAGTACATTATTGAAAATAAGTGGGGAGAATGGACATACCAAGTTTGTTCCCAGCTTTAGGGGTTAAGCATTAGTCTTTTGCCATTAACTATGATGTGTCAACTGTAGGTTTTTTAAAGATGCTGTTTATTAGGTTGAGAATGTCTCTTTGTATTTGTAGTTTACTGAGAGTTTTATCATGAATGAGTGTTGAATTTTGTCAGATGCTTTGTCTTCATTTTTCCCTAGATGACTATGATTTTTTCCTCATTATTCTGTTAAAATGGTAAATTACATTGGTTTTTGGATGTTAGATTAATCTTATATTCCTGGGTTGAATTAACTCCACTTTGTCATGATGTAGTATCCTCCTTAGATGTTGTTAATTTTTATTAAGGAATTTTGCATCTGTGTTCTTGAGATACATTGGTCTTGAGTTTTCTTGTAATACAGTATCTTTGCTTGACTTTAGTGTCTGATTAATGCTGGCTACATAAAGCAAATTGGGAAATTTTTAATAAATAGTATGCTGTTAAATGAATAATCTTTTGTTACACCACAGTCTACTATTATATAATTCATCTGTTACACAGTTAAATACTCTGCTATTGTATATCTCAAAAGTCCTTGGGTTGCAACACACTCAGCTCAAACTAAGTGATACAAAAAGTATTTATTGGTTTGATGGCTCTAAATAAGGGCTTCAAGTTTGGCCGAATCCAAGTCTGTAGATATTACTGTCAGTATTGGGCATGTGACTCCGTCGCTTTCCTTTTGCTAGTTTCTCCATGTTGCGAGAGAGCCATTATCAGCTCCAGAATTATATATTACATAGACCATGAGATTGTAGAATAAAAAAGTCCCTCTATCTCCTGGTGTCTATAACAGTATGTGTAAAAAGGACTTAATTGTTCCTATTTGAATCACATGTATCCAGTCACTCTGTCTAGGGCAGGGGTTGACAGCTACAGATATGTACCTCCTGAAGAAAAAGGACTTGTCTATTATACCCATGTTTTTTCCTGTCATATAGATGAGATTAAACATAGTTAGGTGTGTTTTCTTGCTGATACAAATGTTAATTGGATAATATACTAATGTAGATCTAGAAGAATGGGCAAGGATATAGTAGTAGAACCCAAAATTATGTGAAGTAAAAGTAACAGTCTGTGAAAAATTTAAATTCATGGCTTATAATTTTTCTCTTTTCAGATGATGAAACATGCCTGGGATAACTATAGGACGTATGGGTGGGGACATAATGAACTCAGACCTATTGCAAGGAAAGGACACTCCACTAACATATTTGGTAAGTTTACTTTTTCTAATTACTGTTTCCGTTTTCTACCTCCATCTTTTAAAACAAGATGTAACTTTTTAAAGTACTTTTAAAAATCTGAGTATTTCTGTGGAACTACCGTTTGAAGAAACATGTATGAATTTTGCAAGTGTCAGTCACCATTAAGTTCCAGTTGCTTTGGAGTACACATATATGTGGTAGATTTTCTATTTGCATATGGATGCTTTAGTCATTTATCTGAGTATTTTGAAGCTTTTTTCGGCATTTTTTTCCTTTAGTGTCAGGAAAGGTAAGCACCTATTGTCATTTTTTTCTTCAACAGAATACTTATTCTGATATTCACGTTACAGAGGAAGAGGGGAAGGATAGGCAATTCTTGTAGTCCTGTGTACATTTTTTTTTAAAAAGTGACATACCCAGGGTAATTGGGTGACTGGGTTCAGTGGGTTATGTTGTTCATGCACAGCTCTTAAGGAAAATTTAGCAATGTGTTTTGTGAATGGAGGTTTGGGGAAGAGCTGTGTTCATCTTGAGTTTGTTCGTTCTACCTTCTTTCAGCTCAGTTCACTTATAAAACTTCCCAGTTTAACTTACTCAAGGAGTAATTGGGTGACTGAGTTCAGTGGGTTATGTTGTACATGCACAGCTCTTAAGGAAAAATTAACAATGTGTTCTGTGAATGGAGGTTTGGGGAAGAGCTGTGTTCATCTTGAGTTTGTTCATTGTACCTTCTTTCAGCTCCCTTCACTTATAAAACTTCCCAGTTTAACTTACTCAAGGAGTAAGTACTGATTTAACTAACAGTGTTTACTAAACCCAAAGATAAGCCGTGAGAATTGTTAAGCTGCTCTTTGTAGTCTTCAGTCCCACCCCCATTTTAAATGCTTCTTAATGTGACTTGATGAGTATCTTTTAAGTAATGATAGATGAAGGCAAGAAAATTTTAATGGGCTAAAAAGAAACAAACTAGTTATATACAATCCGATTTTCTTTATCACCTATAGTAAACAATCACAGTAATTCAAATAACAGCAATTTTCTTTTTGACACTAGAGAAGGATTTTTCCAATACTGTGATTTCCCTTATAATTTGTTCATTGTTGCTTTTTTTGGTCAAAAAAGAAAATGTCTTAAAAAATAATTTCTGTTGGGTTTGGGAGATGTGGTAAAGGAGTAAAGGAAAAAATTTTCCTTTAGTAATCAGTGAGTACCAGAGACTTCATAATATGTTATTTAACTTATCAGCTATCATGTAATGAAATAAAGTGTATTTTCTTAGCGGTGTTTCAGACTGGAAAGTTCTTACTGCTTTGTTGTCACAATATGAGGCATTAGTGCACTAAAGACATTATGCTTAGTAGTCATTAGATCCTCCCTTCAAGTAACTATTCCTTTATGTTAAACTCAGTGGTAAATTGTGAGCCTTTAAAAAAAAAATTGGAGTATACAAATGTATTGAAAATAAGAATTGGATTTTAATTTTTTACTTTTTTCAAATGATATTTCTCAGAACATCTTATGTATTAATATTTATCAAATAGATACTGGTCCTGTCTGTTTATCAAATAAATACTGCTGCTTTAGTAAACTTTGAAGGTAGAAGAAAATTAATTTAGATGTTTGGGAAACATCTATTGTGAGAAGAAAATTATAGTGAAATGGTAGAAAAAGTAAGAATCTGCAGAATTTTCAATACTCAAAATTTAGGTGCTTATTATTTTTTATTAAATTTTTAAGTGTTTACAGTTTCTTTTCCAGCCAGATAACCTAAGTAGGAATAAGATCCATAATTATGTTTTGTCTTATGTTTGTAGCTATACAGTTAGTTTGTTAAAGGATTATTTTTTATAGTTTAATACTTTGTTTCCTACTCTGTTCCTTTTGTGTATCTCAAATTCTTGCCAGTAAGTACAATTTGAGTTTTTTTTAAAAAACTATTTTTTTTATGTTTTCTTTTTTTAAAAAATAAAGTCTAAGAAAACGATAGTAATTAGTTCTCAATGTCTCATTTGACATCTCAAATTTAGTATACCTTTACAGAATCAGAATCTTAGAGCCTCTATTACTGTAGTTACATATAAGTGGATATTGAACCTTTGCTTGTAGTAGTCTAGATTTTAGGGAAAACATTAACTTAAAACTTTCCCCGTTTTGTTAGCCTTGATAATTAAACAATTCTTTTATATAGGTAACTGAGATAGTGGCTCTTCTGACTTCTGTCCAATTAGTTCTTAGCATCAGAGTCCTCTTTATGTGCAGATAACAGAAAATCTATTGGAAAACGGCTTAAATGAAAAAGGAAACTTAATCAGCCGAATGAATTCCTGATGTATATCTGATTCTACCTGAGCTGTTTTTTACTTTATCTCTTCTGTTTTCCTGTGTAGTTTTTATCATCAAGTTGGTTTCTTAGCAGGATGGCTGCAGCAGTTTGAAGCTTCATGTCTTCATACTACCTCATCTGTAGGAAAGAGAACATTGTAGAGAAGAGAGCTCTTGGTTGTTTTAGAAATAGAATTGAAAGACTCATTATTTCTTTTTGTCCTGATTGGGTTTTGTGCCAGTTGTTGAACCAAAATGCTGTACTTAGGAGAATGGGGATATGTTCTTATTTTTCTTAGTGAGGCCCTGGCTCTGGAGCCAGGAGAAGGGAGAGAGAAATGTTGCTGGATGTAAGTTAGCACTGATACTAATTATTCTAACAGTGATTAATGGTTAGAATGGCTGGGTACAGTGGCACATAGTCCCAACCTCAGGAGTTTGAGACAGGAGGATCGCACGGGGCCAGGAGTCCAAGGCCACAAGGCGCCATGATCATGATACCTGTGAATAGCCACTGTGCCCCAACCTGGGTAACATAGCAAAACCTTTTCTCTTTAAAAAAAAAAAAAAAAAAAAATGCTGAATGAATTCTTTCTATTGAGATATTCTGGAGAATAGAAAGTTTTGTTAGGGATGGGTCTTTTTGCATGTAGAAGAAATTATTTTGATTTGGAAAAAGAGTATTCTTTGACTTTGCAATGCTTTTTGAAGGGTGCTTTTTATTTTCCAGGGGTGTGTGTGAATATATTTATATGTAAATAAAATCCTTTTGTTACTTCTGACTTAACTGCGATTTGATTTGCACATATTTTGAAGATTTTTGCTTTTATATTAATGAGAGATATTGTTCTTTACTTTTCTTATATTCATCTTGTTTTGGTATCAGAGTAATGCTGGACTCATAAAATGATTTGGGAAGTGTTCTCTGCTTTTCAGTGTTCTGGACGAGATTGTTTAGAATTGGTTTTATTTTTTTCTTAAATGTTTACTATATTTTGCAAAAGAAACCACTTGGATCTCGGATATTCTTTTCTTGAAGGTTTTTAAACTACAAACTTAATTTCTCTAACAGTAAGGACCATTCAGTTTATGTACTTCTTCTTGAGTGAGTTTTTGTGATTTGTGGTTTTTGAGGAATTGGTCCGGTTTGATCTAAGTTATTGATTTTATATGCATCAAATTGTTTGGGTATTGCCTTGTCATTTGAATGTCTGTGGCAGCTGTAGTAATACTCCCCTTTCATTTCTGATAATAGTGATTTATGTTTTGTCTCTTTTCTTGTCCTGCTAGAAGTTTATTAATTTTATTGATCTTTTCAAAGAACCAACTTTTAGATTCATTGATCTTTGTAATATTTTCTTCGTGTTTTCATTTATTAATTTCTACTCTTTATTGTTTTCTTCTTTTGCATGATTTGGGTGATTTTGCTCTTGTTTTTCTAATATTTTTAAGTAGAAGCCTAGTTTATTGACCAGAGATCCTCTTTTCTAATGTGTTTATTACTAGAAACTTTCTAACTGCTGCTTTAGCTGCATTCCCGAGGTTTTGATATATTTCCATTTTCATTCAATTCAGTGTTTTAAAATTTTCCTTGAGTAAGTTTAAGTATTTAGAGTTTTAAAAAATCCTGTTGTTGATTTCTCGTTTTAATTCCATTAAGATTAGAGAATGTACTTCACATAATTTTAATTATTTTAAATTGTTTTTGACTTGCTTTCTGACACAGGTTTGTCTTGGTGAATTTTCCATTTGTGCTTAGAAAGAATGATATTTGTATATTCTGCTGTTACTGTGTGGAATGTTCTATTGATGTCAGTTAGATCCCATTGATTAATGGGGTTGTCCAGGCTATCTCTATCTTAGCTGATTTTCTGTCTAGTTCTGTCAGTTACTGAGAGAGGGTTGTTGAAGTCTTCAACTCTTATTTTGGACTTCTTTCAGTTCTGTCATTTTTTGCCTCATGTAATTTGAGGTACTCTTGTTAGGTGTTTGTGCATTTAGGATGATGTATTCTTAGGAACACCACTAAAGCCCTACTATCAAAACCAAAGATATTTATAAGAAAAGGAAGCTGTAGAGCAGTATCCCTTATGAACATAGACATAAAAATATTTAACCAAATTTTAGTAAATCTTATTCAGTAATACAGTTGTCCCTTGGTATCCATGGAGGATTAATTTCAGGACCCCAGAGAATACCAAAATCCACAGATGTCCAAGTCCCTTGTATAAAATAATGTATAATATTTGCATATAACTTAAACATATTCTCTCATATATTTAAAATTATCTTTAGATTACTTGGAATACCTAATACAGTAGAAATAGTGGTTATGCTGTATCTTAAAATTTTTATTTTTTTACTTGCTGTATTATTTTAAAATTATTTTTAAAATATTTCATCTACTGTTGGTTGAACCTGTGGATATGGAGCTGGTGAATATTGAAGGCTTATTGTATATTAAATTATGACTAAGTGGAGTTTATCATAGAGATACATGGTAGGTTTTATATTTGGAAATTGGTTAGTGTAGTTTAAGATACCAATATAATAAAAGAGAAAAATCTTAGGATCATCCCCGTAGCTGGAGAAAAAGCATTTAATCACATTTAACATTCATCCATGATAAAAACTGTTAGCACACTAAATTAGAAAGGGGATTTCTTCAGTTTGATAAAGAGAATTTCAAAACAACAACAATAAGCAAAAAATACAAAATACCTCCCACATACTTAATATTGAAAGACAATATGCTTTCCCCTAAGATCGCAAGTTAGGCAAAGGTGTCCACTCTCTCACTTTTATGTAACATTGTACTGGAGATCCTAGCCAGTGTACTAATGCAGGGAAAGAAAAAAAGGAAAACAAAAGAATAAAGATTGGAAATAAAGAAGTGAAACTGTCTTTACGTTTTTAGTCAATGTAATTGTCCATAGAAAGAATCTTAAGGAATGTACCAAAAAAGGATAGAAGAATAAATAAACAATTTTAGTAAATGTTACAGGATACAAGCATGCAAAACCAATTATATGTATTGGTATACTTGCAACAAATGGCTATAAATGCAATTTAAAAAATAATGTCATTTGCAGTAGCATCAAAAAATATGAACTATATGTGTATGAATTTGACAAAATATGTACAGAACCTGTGCACTGAAAACTTCATGTTGTTTTTGAGAGAAATTTAAAAGGACTTAATGGAGAGAAATGCCATGTTCATGAATTTGAATACTCAATATTGTTGGGATGTTAATTTTTTCTACTTTTATGTTTAAATCTAGAGCAGTCCAATCAAAATGACACTAGCTTTTCTGTAGAAATTGGCAAGTTGATTCGAAAATCTTATAAAAATAGAAAGCACTTAAAATAGTCAAAGTAATTTTTTTTAAAACAAAGCTGAAGGATTTGCACTACTTGATTTTATAATTTACAGTAAAGCTATAATTTAGGACAGTATGGTTTTACTATAATGATGGGCATAGAGATCTGTGGAAAAGAATAGAAATAGAAGTGTACATACATGGTTAATTGATTTTCAACAAAGATGCTGAGGTAATTCAGTTATTAAAAGGATAGTCTTTCCAACAAATGGTGCTGGATCAGCCATATATTTGTATGGGAAAATAATGAACTTTGTTTCTTCCTTCAACATTGTATGCAAAAATTAACTGGAAATAGATCGTGGAGCTAAATATAAAAGCTAAAAGTCTAAAACTTTCAGTAGAAAATATTTGAGAATATCTTTGTGACTTTGAGGTAAGCAAGGATTTTTCAGAATACAAAAAGCGTCAAGTATAAAAGAAAAATATTGGTAAATTGGACTTAATGAAAATTGAAGATTTCTGCTCCCCAAAGACATCAGGAAATTGGAAAGGCAAACAACAGACTTGGAGAAGATATTTGAAATACACACTTAAGGATGTATACAGAAGATATAAATACTTCCCCAGCCAAGGAGGTATATGAATAACTAGTAAACACATCAGTGAGCAGGGAAAGTAAAATTCACACCACAAGGCAATATTTCTACTCACCCATTAACATGTCTAAAATTTGAAGATCAACAATACCAAACATTGACAAGGATGCTAGAGCAACTGTATCTCTTACAAATTGTAGTCGGAGTATAAAACGGTACACTGTAGAAAGCAGTTTGTCGGTTTCTTATAAACTTACTGTATAGCCTAACAGTTCCACTCCTAAATATTCCCTTGGTGCTCACAAATGAGATCAGATATAGTGTATGTTTCTTAGTAAATTCGATTTTTTTCCATCAGTGGTATACAGAATTTACAAATTGAATTTTAAGATATTTTCCCCTGTGTTATATAAAAGTTTGTATAGTATAGAAGTTATCCTTAAAATTGATAATGAAAAAAATTAATAATGAACTTTGTTTCTTCCTTCAACATTGTATTCAAAAATTAACTGGAAATGGATCACAGAGCTAAATATAAAAGCTAAAAGTATAAAACTTTAAGGTAATATTCATTCTATGAATCTTCCAGAGTATGGTACTTTGATAGCAGGTAGTTCTTTGAAAACTTCTTTATTTTCTCTGTTTTTTGGCCTGTTTATTTAGATTTTTCTGTTTCTTCTTTTAAGTCCAGAGTGGTATTTCTTGAGAAAGATCAAATTTATTGTGAATATGTGAATGAAATGGGCCTTTTATAATTAAAAAAACTTCTCTGTGCTTGTCTGTTGTTGCGTTTTTATTATTTTCTGTTTTTGTCTTGTCTACCTTTTAAAAACTAGGTAAATGGTAGATTCACTGTAGGGTTCTTCATGGAACCATTTCTTGAATTTGTTATTTCAATAATTTTCTTCATTTCTAATTCATCCATTTCTGCCTTTAGATTTTCTCATTCTTCTGTTATTTTGCCCAATTTTTTTTTCTTCCTTAGAATGTTAAATTCAGTTATTTTCATTTGTTCTTGTTAACTAGTATAAATATTTTAAGTTTCTCTGTGAGAACTGCTTTAGTTGATTCCCATACTCTCATGCTAAATTTTTATGATATTTTATATTTTCTGTAGTGTCATGTTTTGCTGCTGCTTTGACCCAAGAATGGTGTCAGGCTTTTTAATTTTTTTCTGTTGAAATCTTGACTTGTCCAGGTAAACAATCATAATGATGGCCAGTAATTTCAATTTTACACTTTTCTTCCTTGAGCTCTTTAGCTCATGGCACCTTGTGGAACTAAGCAAGACTGGTACAGAATAGGTGGGTCAGGCCTTTTTCCATTCTATAGTAGTCTATACCTGACAGAAGTATATACATAGAGGACTAAATAAATAACTAGATAACTGGAGGAGCAGAGAACTACCTACAAAAAAATTGAAATAAGGACACAAACAGTAGTCTTGGTTTAAAATAAGTTTAGTAAATGTTTTGGATGAAATGCTAAAATTAAAAGAGATACATGTTCAAGCAGTTATGCAAGAGATAGAGATATATGAGTGATTAAATGGCTTGATAAAGGTATCTTAATAAAAAGCTGAGGAACGGAATAACACATAACTAACTTTCTAGATAATATCAATATAAAGGAAACTGAGTAGGGAGAAGACCAAGGAATTTATCAGAGTGTGTTGGAGTACTTGTCAGCTAAGAGAAGACAGATGTATTGATAAGTTGAAGAAATTGTTAGGAACACATGAACAAGAAAATGGCATGTGAATTAAGGACAACCATCATAAGGACAAATTGTGTATAGCTTCAAACCATTGGAAGAAAACAATTTCTGCCCAGTAGAAAGAGGGATGGAAAAAGAAAGAAAAGAATAGTAAATGGAAAATATGAACTAAGTAATGTTGAATACTGGCTCTTAAAAATCATCAAGAAAACCTGTTGATAAGACAAAGCTGTTAATTATTACTCCGATAAGAAGATCACTACCTCACTGGAGTCATAGCCTTTCAGAGTTTTGGGGTATAAATTATCATTTGATACTTTCTGTTAAAGAGTTGATGGGTCTTTGAGGAAGTTCCTGGAATGAACAATAAATTTTTTTTTTTTTTGCAACTTTTATCTTTCTGGACAAGAGCTCCTGGAACAGTAAATTCAGGTTATGGAAGACAATGTAATAGTAAAAGCCATGTTAATGCAGGCAGCAAGCTGTGTGGATCATTTGCATTTTCAGAGGACAGAAATAATTGCATTTATGGAATTGGGGAGAACCCATCTGCTCCCTGCTCCCTATTTTTTTTGCTATACTGCTAGATTTTTTACTCTACTAGTAGCAAAACAAACCTAGTTTTGCTGCTATTTTATTTAGGATTTGTACAGTTGTATTCATTAGTAAGATGGGCCTGTTTTCTTCTCTTGTGTATTCATTATCTAGTTTTGTTATCAGCTAGGCTGGTTTTGAATTAATTCTTCCCTTTCTTCCTCCCTTTCTCTCTTGTTTTTTCCCCTTGGAATTTTTTTTTTTTTTAATGATCAGAATTATCTCTTTTTAAAAAGTGGTTACAGTTTATTTTGATTCTCTCTACTCATATTTTGTTTGGTAGTTTCCATTTTCTGTATGATCTACCTGCTTTTTGATTGTTAAGGATTAAGTTTCTTTTCCACTGTGATTAGCCCTGTTATACATTCATTATTTTAAAATATATTTTTATTCTTTCTATGAATTTGGTCCAGACCAGAAGGACATGCTTGTCTTGTTACTCAGCTTGTCATCTTGAACTACTCTCCCCTTTTCTTCAGTTACACTTCTTGTTTTTTCCTTTCTCGGTTAAGTAGATAGACATCTCATATTCTGACTGGGCTGAAAATTAAGAAAAAATATGCCTTAAGTTTTCTTTTTTTGTTGTATTATCAAAGTACTATTTTTATTAAAATATATTAAACTATGTTATTACCTAATATACATGATATCTAATGTAAAAGTGAACAAAATTGGATATTCTTTTTAGTCCTTATATTATTACTTTACTTTTATATATAAAAAATTAAAATACACCGAATATGAAGGGAATCTTTCGCCACACCCTACCCAGGAGAACAGGAGCCTAAAGGGATCTTTTTAATGATAATTTTTTTTTCTTCCAAATATAGGAAGTTCACAAATGGGTGCTACTATAGTCGATGCTTTGGATACCCTTTATATCATGGGACTTCATGCTGAATTTCTAGATGGGCAAAGATGGATTGAAGACAACCTTGATTTCAGTGTGGTGAGTTTACGATTGATAATCTCTTAGATTGACTGTGAAAAAAAACAGTGTCTAACTGCTACTGTCTGAACATTTGTGCCTTCCTAAAATTCATATGTTGAAACCTAATCACTAATACGATGGTACTAGAAGATGAGGACTTTGGGAGGTGATTAGGTCATGAGGGTTGAGCTCCCATGAATGGAAATAGCACCCTCATAAAATAGACCCCAGAGAGAGAACTCCTTGCCCCTTCCACTGTGTGAGAGCACTGAGGTCATGAAGGTGTCATCTGTGAGCCAGAAAGTGTGCTTTCAGCGGACACTGAATCTGCTGACTTCTAGATCTTGTACTTTTCCAGTCTCTAGAATTGTGAGAAATACATTTCTATTTTATATAAGCTACCTGGTTTTTGGTATTTTGTTATAGCAGCCTGAACAGCTTAAGATACTAACCATAGTAGTTTTCAGCATTATACTGGGACTTGAAAGAAACCCCAAGTCCTCTTTCTTCTTTTGGGATTATGAATTGTTATTTAATTTTTGCATAAAATGTGCATCCTTTCTCACCATGTTTTCTTTTACTTATCTTTTATTTGAAGCAAGGTGTTAAATGTGTCAGTAGGGGAAAATGCAATGAACTAGAAGCATCAGGCAACCATAACAACTTTGTAAATTGTGTGTGTGTGTGTGTGTGTGTGTGTGTGTGTGTGTGTGTGTGTGTTTTAAGGTTTAGTGATTAGCACAGTTTTGATGAGTTTTCATAGTTAGGCCTGTACCCATTCTTCTGGCCCTTTAGCATGGTTAAGTGGTACTGCTTAGGTTTGACATGGTTGTTAAGTCACACGCCTTTATATAACAGATTGTGCTTTTTGTATGTTGTTTAAGAAAGCTCTACTCCTGGGTCATGAAGGTATTTTCTTGTATTTTATTCTGAAGGTTTTAAAGTTTTGCTTTTGTATTTAGTCTTTAATTCAAATGGAATTGATTTTTTAATGTAGGGTGAAAATAGGCCACGATTAATTGATCCTAGTACCATTTATTTCCCTGCTATTTTTATATGCCACATTAGTCATATATTAGTCATATTATAGTTTATTCTTTAACATTGGCTTTTTTCTTTATCCTTATGTCAATACTAAACTGTCTTAACTTTAATTTTTTTTTATGAGAAGCTTGATGTCTGTATCTGAATTTTGGTATCTGATCGTTTCTCTGTGGAAATTATCTTAGTTCTCAGCTTTTTGTTCTTTCAAGTTCTGGAAAACTGAGTGGAAATTTTGATGAGGATTGCATTTAATTTACAGATAAATTTGGGGGAGAATTAGCATCTGTGCAATACTCCCATTCATTAACAGACAACTCTATTATGGCTAATAATTCCCTTGTATGTCATTGTTATCAGTTGGGGTTCAATCAGGAACCAGGACTATACCACTTATTTTAACTAGAGGATTTAATGTTTAGAATTGTTATCTAAGTAATGGGGAAAGAAAAAGGCAAAAAGAGAGCATTGTGATAGCACCAGAGTCATAACTATCGGAAACAGGGAACAGCTGCCACCTGTGGGGGCTATAAGACCAATGGCAAGAGGTTGAGATCATTAAAATGCAGTTAGCTTGGGCTTTGTAGAACTAGTACCCGTGCTGCCCAGGTATTACTGGCACCTTAAGAAAACCGTGTCATAGCTGGGACTCAGACTCTGAGGAGGAGACACTTAGCCAAATTCTTGATATCTGTAAAGGAAACGATGAGGCTAATTTGGGGATTGTATGTGTGTATGTGTGACAGGGGAACAGTACTCTGGAAACAGTTGCCACTGCAGGGTGAACCCTGGCCGGTACTACACTATCAGAAACTAGAAGTAAACAGGAGGGAGTAAGACTCTTCTTCCTCCAGCCTTGTCTTTTTAGCACCTCCTATTAGTGCCTGAAAGGGAGCCAGCTGGTAAATTACATGCATTTGTGTAGTTCCAACTCCCATATACCAAAGTGTAGAGTATAGAAGAATGGATTTGAACCTGAGAGAACTAGTTTAATAATCAGCACAGTCGTTTTTTGTTCCTTTCTTTCAACCTTTTAATGTCATTATGCTTCAGCTGCTTATTTTGCATATAGTAAGTATTTGGGTTTTGTTATTTTTATTCAATCTTAGAGTCTTTTTATTTTAACTGTTAAGTTTGATATATTTACATTTATTGTGATAACATATATTTGGAGTTAGGTCTTTCATCTTTGTTTTGCTACTTATACTATGATTGTACTTTTCATTTGCTTTTAGGTTTTTTTCCCTTATTTTAGATTAAATTACATCATCTCTCTTTTTCCCTCGACTAGTTTGACATTTATACCTTCCATTTCTATTGACTTTGGAGTTATCCTTGAAGTTTAAATGTGTATATGATATATATATATATGTATATATATATATATATATATATAAACACATATATATTTTATAAAAATATATTAAAACTGAGTTTTGTCTCTTTTTTGTGTTTGTTCTCTGGTTTCAGGAGCAAAATGATAAACAATATAATATATATATTTAAACTTTAAGGGTAACTCCAAAGTAGACTCCCACACACACACTCTCTCTCTCTCTCTTTCAAAGTATAGTATATATAAATATATATAAACTTTAAGGGTAACTCCAAGTAGGCCCATATATATATATATATCAGAGCTTAAAATTAATCGATTTCAGGCCCGGCATCACTTTGGGAGGCTGAGGCAGGAGGATTGCTTGAGCCCAGCCTGGGAAACAAAGTCAGAGCTAAACTCTGCAGAAAAATAAGTCTCAGCTACTTGAGAGGTTGAGGAGGGACGATTGCTGGAGCCCAGGAGGTTGAGGCTACAGGGAACTGTGATCATGCTACTGCACTGTAGCCTGGGTAACAGAGTAAGACTCTGTCTCCAGAAAAAAAAAAAATCAGTTGATTTATCCTCCTCCTGAAGAATATAAGGATCTTAGAATGCTTTAACTTAACTCATCTCCCTTTTTGTTTTGTGTGTAATTGTTGTCTAGTTGATCCCAAGTTATATTTTAAACTTCCAAATTGAGTAATAGATAAATAAATGCACACATTTGTCAAATGCTTCCTCTGCAACAGGCACTGTTCTAGATTCTGTGGGTATAGTAATCAACAAAACAGAGTTTTATCTCTTTTTGTGTTTGTGTTCTGGTGTAGGGAGCAAAATAATAAACACATAAATTATATGTAGTGTATCAGATGGTGATGATAAGTGCTGTGGAGAGTAATGAAGAAGAGTAGATAGGATTGGAGTAAGTGGTGGGATATTGCTATTAGTATTGTACACGGGGTGGCCTTGGAAGGACTCTGTTAAAGTGATACTTCTGAGAAGAGACCCAAGGGGAGCCATGTGACTATACGGTTCTGTCTTAATAGATACTAAAATTGAGAAGAGAGGTACAGTTCCCTTGTCTTTTCTGCTTTTGTTATATTATTGCAAAGTGTGTTTTCAGTCTAATTTTAAAATCTATTTTTTCCCTTGTTTTAATATTTTCTTTTTCACTTTGTTCTATAATTCTATTACCATGTGTCTATTTTTTTGTTGTTGTTTTAATTTTTTTGAGACAGCGTCTTGCTCTATTGCCAGGCTGGAGTGCAATGGTGTGATCTTGGCTTACTGCAACCTCTGTCTCCTGGGCTCGAGTGATTCCCCTGCCTCAGCCTCCCATCTAGCTGGGACTATAGGCATGTGCCACATGCCCAGCTAATATTTTGTATTTTAGTAGAGACAGGGTTTCACCATGTTGGCCAGGATGGTCTTGATCTCTTGACCTCATGATTCGCCCGCCTCAACCTCCCAAAGTGCTGGGATTACAGACGTGAGCCAGTGTGCCCAGGCAGGTTATTCTTTAAAGGACTCATAATGTTTGATCAATTTACATGCCTATGTTTTCATCAAGCTTAGTAGATTCTCAGTTATTACTTCTTTCAAAAATGTCTGTATCCAATTTCTCCCTTCTGTCCCTCTAGAATTTCTCATACCTTTTGTTTCTGTAGTGAAGGAAGATAATTTTACAAATGAAAATATTTCATTACCATGTGATTGTATTGTTAGGTGATGATGTGTTAATTAGGGAAATAATGCAAGGTTAGAGGGGTATTAATATTTTATATTAGATGGTAAGAAAAAATTTCTAATAAGGTGACATTTATTCAGAGACCTGCAGGAAGTGAGTGATTTGTTCAGCTATGTGAAAGGAAGCATCCAGATAAGAGATAATACCTGTAAAGACTGACATAGGGGTTTCAAGTTTGACAATTCTGGGTAGACTGACGTAGGAGTTTCAAGTTTGACAATTCTGGGTAGCCTGACGTAGGAGTTTCAAGTTTGACAATTCTGGGTACAGCAAGCAGGCCCACATAGTCAGATGAATCAAAGGGATAAGTACGAGAGTTGTCAAAGAGGTTGTAGGGGCTCTGCACATGTTGGATCTTATTGGTCATTTTACTCTGAGTATAATGTGAAGGCATTGTCGGGGTTTGCACAGAGTAGTGACCTAAACTGATGTAAGAGTTAAAAGGCTCATTTTAACTGTAGTGTGCTGAATAGAGGGTGGGGAGGGGGGTAAGTATGAAAGCAGGGACACTGGTTGGACGGATATTGTTGCTATTCTGGTTTGGGATGAAGGCCCTCCTGCCTTTTTTTCCTTCCTTCTCATATTTAGTGAATGTCTAATACGTTCCCTGTAGTAAGTTAGATGTTGGAAATATATGAAGTAATATTAAGCACTTTACTTTCAGGGTGGGATGGAATGACAATCATGTTATCAAAAAATTATATTATATTGTAAAAATTCTAAACTGGAGAAAGATGGTAGCAGATGATGTGTCTGCCTGTGAATGTTGGAAAGTCTTAAGAATAATACAGTTTTCCTTTTAATTTTTATTAAAATTAACTATGAATGTTTTCATATTAGTTGTATATCTTCTGTAGATTCTTTGATCATGTTCTCTGCCACTTTTACTTTTCTTTCCATGAGTTAGAATATTTCTAGCAATATCAATATCAATATATAAATACAAACATAGAGACTATTTAATGAGGTTATTAATATTGCTGTATTTGTGCAGTTTCCATCTGTATGCCATTTAATTTTGTTCATGATTCTTTTTCTTATAGGTAATTTGCATTTTAGAAAAATTTCGTGTCTGTCATCAGTTTATCAAAACTATTGGTTTTATGCTTAAGTACCTGCTTTCTCAGGAAAATTTATATATTGTCACACTTTCTTCTACTTTTTAATTTTTTTAACATTTATTTCTAAATAATTTAGATTTCATTTTGATATATATGTGAAATGAGTATTTATATTAATTTCTTACCCAGGAGGCAATTTTGTCAACATTATTACTGAATACTCTATCATTCTACCATTTTTTTTGGTGCCTCCTTTAACATTTATTATATATTCTAGGAAAGATACTTAAAATCCAGGAGGAGAGATAGAAATAAAAATTATGCTGTAGTAATTAGAACAGAAGAAAGAAGGACCACTAGTAGAGAGTGCTTACTATAGACTCAAGATCCAGAATTCAAGCAATGACGGTTTTCATGAAGAAGGGCAATAGTTAACATTATTAAATATGTTGATAATTTCACAGTACTGAATAAGATACATAAAAATGGCTTGTTGGTTTTGGCAATTAGGGAACTGTGGTGATAGCAGTAGAGAAGTTTCAGTAACATTAACATATGAGAGAAGAGATTGCAAGTTTTATGAGAAATGAAGATGCAGTAAGTAGAAAAATATTATCCATAGGGTATTTGTGAAAAACAAATGAAGCATTAATAGTATTTTGAAAACTATAAAGCATTACATATTTGTGAATATTTTCATATGTTTTTGACAGAATTCAGAGGTGTCTGTGTTTGAAGTCAACATTCGGTTTATTGGAGGCCTGCTTGCAGCATATTACCTGTCAGGAGAGGAGGTGAGCAAAATCAAGCAACACATTATTTGTTTTGGAGAGATGGGTTAGAATTTAATAAAATGAACAATTTCCCTAGAAGCAAATTATTTTTGTAAATTGGTAATAATGAACCAGTCCCGAACTGGATGCCTCAGGTAGAACTATTCCTTGGGAATAATAATTTTTCCATTTTGAGAACCTCAGTAAAACATGAATTTATCACGGATCCTAGCTTTATATACATCATGTCTCCTTTGCAAGAGTGATCCTTCTCCAGGATTTTGCCATTGCAATTAATTCCATGGTCCAAGTAAAGGGGGAAAGAAACTAATAAGATAAAAATTAAATAATGAGTCAGAAGGAATTAATATGGATCCTCCTAAGACCAAAAATTAATAATTAAAACTTACTGTTTAGAAATTGAATGCAATTTTTGGCGATAAATAATAACAACTCTGAATTCTCTTCTCTGACAATCTTGGCACAGAACACATAGAGACACTTGAGATCTAAGGTGATGAAGAAGTGGGTGTAGGAAAGTCCCTTTTACTATTCAAATTGGTTAAAGTGTGAGATTGAAGAGTGGGAGAAAGAGAAACTAAAGGAAGTGGTTATAAGTCATTTCTTTTTTTTTTCTTTTTGAGATACTATTTCACCCATATTTTAAAATTGGTTTGTTGATCTAGACGATTTCTAAGAGATCTTTGCAGATTTAAAAAAATTTATCTTTTGTTATATGTGTTATAAAGATATATTTTTATGTTATCCACATTTTGTTTTGCTTTTCAGTTAACATTAAATCCTTAAAAAATCATTTTAAGGATTTTTTCCCCCCATGGTTATGGCTTCTAGATTTTGGTTCTTAGAAGGCCTTTCCTATGTCTGTGTTATTACAAAACAAAAAATCCAATTTTATTCTGGATTTTTATGACTTTATATACATATATATTTCATTTATCTTTGTGTGTAAACAGTGAGCTACTTATATACTACCCTTTTTTTAAAAAGAAATGTGTTTAAAGATGCTGGTATTTAATATATAATAGATTAATATTTATCTTAATGTGTAATTTTCTTGTCAAATTATATTGTGTGATTTGTTTATACCTCTAACCTATATTTCTATAGTCAGAACATTTAAGTTCACATTTAATACAGTAGAAAAAATTGATTCATACTCTGGCCAAGAGGTTACCAAACTTTAGTATGTATCAGAATCACATAGGGTGTTCTGTAAAAATGAGGATTCCAAGCCCTACCGAAAGGATTGATTCAGTTGGTTTAGTGTGGAGACTGTTACCCTACGTTATTTGTGCCAAATATTCTTTGTTAAAGGTGATTTTGAAAACATTGGTTCTATATTTCGAGAAACTCTGACCTGGCTTATAGGAGCAAAATCATTGTGAATTAATTGATATTTTCAGTCAGGTTTATTGAGGTGGTATTTACGTAGAGTAAAATTCACTCATTTCAGTGTATAGTTTTATGAGTTTTTACAGTGCATAGTCTTGTAATCACCAGCATGATCAAGATGCAGATTTTACTATCCCAGAAAATTCCCTTTACTGTTTTATAATTATCCTATCCCATTGCCAGCCCCGGATAACTACTGATGTCTTTTCTGTCTCTACAGTTAAGAATGCTGGCTTCTTTTACTCAGGATAATGCATTTGAGATTTATCCATGTATTAGTAGTTTAATCCTTTTTACTGTATTACATTACTCCATTGTGGATTTTATATCTTTATCAATGGAATTATTTCCAGTTTTGGAGAGTATAAATAAACCTGCTGTAACGATTTGCCTAAAGATTTTGGTGGGAAAATAAATTTTTATTTTTCTTGGATAAATACATAGGAATGGGATTTACTGGGTCAAACGATAAGTGTATATTTAACTTTGGAAGAACCTGTCAGATTCTTTTCCAAAAATTGCCTCTCATTGTTGTGAGTACTTTGTATTGTGAGTTTCTTTACTATTGTTAGCCATTCTAATAGATATTAGTGGTATCTCAATGTGGTTTTATTTTGCATTCCCTGATGACAAGTGATGTTGAGCATCTTTTCTTCTGCTTATTTGTCATAGGTATTTTTTTGGTGAATTACCTCTTCAAATCCTTTGGCCATTTAAAAATTTTTTTTTTTTTTGAATTACTAAATTTTGATAGTTCTTTACATATTTTGGACATAGATCTTTTATAATCTCTATGTTTGCAAATATTTTCTGTATCTGTGGCTTGTCTTTTCAGTGACTTAACAGTACCTTTTGAAGAATTGATGTTGTTAATCTGAAAGTACAGTTTACTGTTTTTATCTTTTATGGTTCATTCATTCGGTATTTTGTTTAAGAAATGTTTGCCTCTTCCCACATCACAAAGATTTTCTCTTAATTTTTCTTCCAAAAGTATTAAGAGTTTTACTTTATTTTTACTTTTAGGTCTATAATTGATTTGAGTTAAATCCTGTGTACACTGTGAGGTATAAGTTGAAGTCCCATTTTTTTCCATATGGATGTTGAAAAGACTACTTTTTCTTTAGTTGACTTTGTACCTTTGTTGAAAATTAGTTGATTATGTGTTGGTCTACTCTAGAGACTCTGTTCGCTTTATTTATGTGTCTCTTTTTGGCACTACTATATTGTGTTCATTGTTATGGCTTTATGGAAAGCCTTGAAATCAGGTTGTGTGAGTCCTCCAACTGTGTTCCTTTTCAAAATTGTTGTGGCTATTTTAGTTACGTTTCCTTTTTGTATAAATTTTAGAATCAGCTTGTTGATTTCTATAAAATAATCTGCTGGGATTTTGATTGGGATTGTAAATTTTGAGTGATTTGACCTCTTAACAGTATTGAGTGTTTCAATCCATGAATATGATTTATTTAATTATTTTTTCTATTGGTGTTTCTAGTTTTTAGTATACGGATCTTGCACGTATTTTGTTAAATTTATACCTATTTCATGTTTTTGGTAGTTCCGTATTTTAAATTTTATTTTCCCATTGTTCATTGCCAGTATATATAAATGCAGTTGATTTTTTTAAAAACTTTTAATGAAGACTTAAATTCTTAGCTGGCTCAGGACATTTTGTTTCTTTTAGATAACTTCCTCATGCTATCATTAAAAAAAATGTACTAAAAGGTACGTAACATAAAATTTACCATTTAAAAAATTTTTAAGCGTGTAGTTCAGTGGCATTAAAAACATTTGCGTTGTTTTGCAATATGCAGTTGATTTTTTTTTTACATTTTGTTTTTCCTTTTTTTCTTTCTTAAGCTATCCTCCACACTGTAACAATTGATTTTTATGTTGATTTTTTTACCTTGTGATTTTTCTAACTTCATTAATAATTCTAGTAGCTTTAAAATATACTTTAATAGATTCTTTGGGGTTTATCTTATAAACAATCATGTTATTAGTAAATAGAGATGAGCTTTATTTTTCTGTATAGAGAATGGTTATTTAGTTTTGTTCTTTTCCTCTCCTTCTCCTGAGGCAGAGAATGGTTTTATTTGTGTGGCTCCTTTCTTTTTCGTGCCTTACTGCATTGCCTAGGACATCTACTACAATGGGGAGAGTAGGCATCCTTGCCTGGTTCCTGATCCTAGGAATTGCAGTCATAGCTTCATTCTCTACCATAATCATGGCATATGGCTTCAAAAGTACTGTGATCCATGAATGTTTATTATGGAAGTGCCCATCTCTTGGTCTGCTACTTTAACTCTCCACCTTTCATACCCATAAGATTTTTGCGTGGTTTGACCATTCTGTGCCCTGGAGCAAAGATAGTTGCTGGAGAAACTAGTCCTAGAGGACTAGTTTTGTTCATGACTTAGGAAGGAGTGGGATTTGTGACTTGGAACTCTAGTCTCTTTCAGTCCCCTCAGCTCTCCTATATATGTTTCACTCCTCTGCCTTGAGTCTGCAGTCTGCCACTTACCCCTATCCTCTGTCTGCCTCAGCCTTATGTACAAAGAGTAAGCCTGGGCTCTTCCTCTCAAAGATCACTCAGAGAGGAGCCTTTCTTCATAAAACCTTTGGGATTTAGATTTCCCCAGGAAGTTAGAGGATGGTTATTCATTCTTGGGTCTCATCTTTTCCACTTGACCCAAAACTTCCTCCTTACAAAAATGCCATTAAGAACCTCCTGAAGTGCTTCATCTGCTAACTGCCAATTCTCTAACACTGAAACGTGGCAGATAACTGGACATATTTGAGGGACATCTTCATGTAAGACATATGTGGAGTCAGGACATAGCCGCCTTCATATATTGCTCTGTGCCAACAGAAGTAAAACCGATTTCTTTTTCCAAAAGGAGGAGACAAAAAAGGAGAGGGTAAAGGGAAGAAAAGGAGAGGGAAGGGAGGAGAAGGGAAAGCGGAAAGGAAGAAAAGGAGGGGAAAGCGGGGAGGGGGGAGGATCAGAACTGTATCTATCAAAAATTGCATAGTTTTAAAACTTGGAAAGGAAAAAACAAAACTGCAAACCCAAGTTACTTCACTGGCAAATTCTACCAAACATTTAATATCAATTATACGTAAACTTCTCCAGAAAAAAAGAACAAACTTTTTTAGTTTATTTTATGAGTCCAGCATTAATCTTATGTGACACATACACAGAGGTATTAAAATAAAACTATAGATCAGTATCTTATGTGAATATAGATGCAAAAAATTCTCAACAATATATTACCAAATCAAACCTAGAAATAGATTAAAAGGATAATACAGCATGACCAAGTGGAATTTCTTTCCAAGAACGCAACGCTGGTTCGATGTTCAAAAATCAACCAATGTAATTCATTATGTCAACAGACTAAAGAAAAACATCATATAATCATCTTATTACATGCCACAAAACATCTGGCAACATGTAACATCTGTTCATAACAGTTCTCAGCAAACTAGAAGCGGACCTCTCTCAAGGTGATAAAGGGCATCTACAAAAAAAACTATAGCTAACAATATTCTTTTTCTCTTTGTGTGTGTGTGTGTTTTCATTGTTATACATTTCCGTTTTATGCTGCAAATCCATAATACATTGCTACTATTTTTACTTTAGGTGGTCAGTTATCATTTAGATTTATTAAAAATAAAAGAAATGCCTTTTTGTTTGCCTTCATTTCAGTCATTTTTGTTGGTCTTTTCTTTTTGCAGGTTCAGATTTCTGATTTTTCAGGTATTTTATTCCTTCTGTGGGAAGAGCTTCCTTTAACATTTTTTATAGTACAGGTCCACTGGTAGTGAGTTCTTTTAGTTTTTGTTAGTCTGAAAATCTATTTCTACTTTATTTTTGAAAAATTTTCTTTGGGTATAAAAGTTAGGTTGATGGTTTTTCCTGTCAACACTTTATAAATGTCACTGCATTATGTTATAGTTTGGATACTTGGTGATGAGAAATTTGCTTTAATTATTTGTTCCTCTATTTGGCTGGCTTTAAAATTTTCTGTTCATATTTTTTTTTGTATGAAGAATCTGAGTGGCTTTACTGTGTGTGTGTGTATGTGTGTGTGTG
Organism: Sapajus apella; assembly: GCF_009761245.1. Taxonomy (NCBI): domain Eukaryota; kingdom Metazoa; phylum Chordata; class Mammalia; order Primates; family Cebidae; genus Sapajus; species Sapajus apella. The sequence goes on along the minus strand of NW_022437009.1, from coordinate 2,730,280 downwards.
TGTGTCTGGTGTGGGGGTAGGAGTAGGACTGTTTATCTTGCTTGAGGTTCTTTGAGCTACTGGGATCTGTGGGTTGGTATCTTAAATTGTTTTCTAAAAAATTCTCAGTCATTGTTTTTTAAAATACAGGTGCTCATTGACTTAGGATTTGTCCTGATAAACCCACTGTAAATTGAAAACATCCTAAGTTGAAAATGCATTTAGTATACCTAACCTACCAAACATCATAACCTAGTCTACCTTAAACATGCTCAGAACACTTATATTAGCCTACTGTTGGGCCAAATCATATAACTCAAAGCCCATTTTATAGTAAAGTGTTGAATAGCTTGGGTAATTTATTGAATACTGAAAGTGAGTGACAGAATGGCTATATGGGCACTTGAAGTATAGTTACTTCTGAATGGTTATCACTTTCATACCATTGTAAAGTTGAAAAATCATGAGTTGAGCCATCCTAAGTCAGGGACCATCTGTATTTTTTCTTATCAATACTTTAAAAAATCACTACATTATCTTACAACTTTCGTAATTTGTGATGAGAAATCTGCTTTAATTCTTTGTTCCTTTATATGTAATTTTTTTTAAATGTATTATAAGAGCTCCCTGCCCCACTTCTAGGATTCCAATTATACACATATACTAGGCTGTCATAACTCTTGAACTCATTGTTAGATTTTGAGTTTAAGTGCTTTTTAAAACAAAAAAAATGAGCACTTCTTGGAAGATATAACAGAATCAGTTTCACCCAAAGCATATCAATCACAGTGATCAGGATACAGTTTAAAAATCACTCAATGTACGAAAAAAAAAACAGGGAAAATTATCCTTTTTTTTTTCCCCAAAAGTCAATCAAAGGTGACATTGGCATTCATTGAAAAGGGTATTAAAGCAGCTGTTATAACTGTGCCCAGTGACATAAAGGAAGATACTTCTGAAATAACCAAATAGAAGAAAATCTCATCAGAAATGAATTAACATGGAAATTCTAGAATGAAGACTACAGTGCCTAAAGCAAAAAGTCATCATGTTGACTGTTATCCCTGGAAGGACAAAAGTCAGTGAACTTGAAGATAGATCAATGTAAATTATCCAGTGTGACGAAAGAGAATTAAATATTTATTAAAAATGAATGGAGCTTCAGGAACTTGTAGGACAGTGTTCCAACATACATATAATTGGAATCCTGTATGAAGAGAGCAAATAGCTGTAAAAAATATTTGAAGAAATAATGACTCCTTTTTTTTCTATATTTGGTGATAGACCTAGACCTGAATTTCAAGAAGCTAAGTAGATCCTAACATGATAAATACCAACCAAATGTAAGCATATCATGGTCAAACAGCTGAAAGCCAAATACAAAGAGAAAAGTTTGAAAGCAGTCAGTAAAAAAAGGACACGTTATACGTGGTGGCACTTTAATCGGATGATTGCTGAATACTCATCAGAAACCACAGAGATTCTTATTTTTTCAAAAGTTCTTTAAAATTACATGAATGCTTATGACAGAAGCCATAGCATTTTTTATTGGTTTATAACACACATATATGACACATGCAGCTATGAAATAAAAGAGGGAGGGAGGAAATGGAACAATAAGATTGTAAGGTTTCTCCATTTTATATGAAGTTACACCATGTTACTCTTAATAGTCTGTGAAACTTTAAGGACATAATTAATCCCTAGGACACACATTAAAGAAAAGTATTGCAAACATGTATAGCTTAACCACCAATAAATTGTAATTCTATAAAATAGTTTTTTCTTGGGTGGGGGGACAGAGTTTCACTCTTGTCACCCAGACTGGAGTGCAGTGGTGTGACCACAACTTACTACAGTCTCAACCCCAAGGCTTAAGTGATCTTTGTACCTCAGCTTCCTGAGTAGCTGGGATCACAGGTGCACACCACCGTGCTTGGCTAATTATTTTATTTTTTGTAGAGATCAGGTCTCTCCATGTTGGCCAGGCTGGCCTTGAACTCCTGGGCTCAAGAGATCTTCCTGCCTTGGCCTCCCAAAGTGCTAGGATTACAGGTGAAAGCCACTGTGCTCTCCCAAGAAAATATTTAAATTAAAAAAAAAAAAAAACCCAAAAGGAAGGAAGAGAGGAACAACAACAAACACAATGGAAATGGCAAACAGAAAACAAAAAATAATATCATACACCTGTATCCAGTAATATAAATAATGCCATTAAGTTTTAATGAATGAAATATTCTAAGGCAAAGGCAAAAATAGTTAAAAGGGCGTAAGAGCAAGACCTAACTATATGCATTGTTTAAAAAAGACACACTTTATAGACAGGTTGAATGTAAATGGGTGGGAGAAAAGATACATATATATATGTATATATAAGATATATAAACAGCAAGTGCAGAAAGATTTAAATGACTACATCAGTATGGAAGTATACTTCAAGATGAAAAGTACTGTCTGAGACGAGGAGACCTTTCATAATGATAAAAAGATCTGTTCAGGCTGGGCATGGTGGCTCATGCCTGTAATCCCAGCAATTTGGGCGGTCGAGGCAGGCAGATCACGAGGTCAAGAGATCAAGACCATCCTGGCCGACATGGTGAAACCCCATCTCTACTAAAAATACAAAAATTAGCTGGGCATGGCGGTGTGTGTCTGTAGTCCCAGCTACTCAGGAGGCCGAGGCAGGAGAATTGCTTGAACCCTGGAGGTGGAGGTTGCAGTGAGCCGAGATCCTGCCACTGCACTCCAGCCTGGCGCCTGGCAACAGAGCAAGACTGTCTCAAAAAAAAAAAAAAAAAAAAAAAAAAAGATCTACTCATTGGAAAGACATAATCACAACATTAAAACATAAATGTGTAGGCACCTAATAACAGAGCTTTGAAATGTGTGAATCACAAATTTAAAAGAGAGATTCCTTTTAAATTTTTTATTAAAAATGCAATTCCACAAAGATTGTTGAATCCTTCAACATTCTTCTCTTAAATTGATAGAATAAGTAGACAGAAAATCAGAGATGATGTAGGAGTCCTGAATGATGCTATCAGCGATTTTAAATGAATTGATCTTTATTTATAGAGCACTTTCCTCAGCAACTGCTGAATACACCTTCTTTTCAAGTGCACATGATATGCTTACCAAAATAAGTCATACGTGGGATCATAAAACACATTCAGTCCATTAAAAAAGTTAGAAATAGCACAGAGTATGGCCGGGTGCAGTGGCTTATGTCTGTAATCCCAGCACTTTGGGAGGCTGAGGTGGGTGGATTGCTTGAGCTCGAGAGTTCAAGACCAGCCTGGACAAGCATGGCAAAACCTCATCTCTGCAACAAATACAAAAATCAGCTGAGCATGGTGGAATGAATCTGTAGTCCCAGCTACTCATGATGCTGAGGTGGGAGGATTGCTTGAGCCCTGGAGGTCGAATCTGCAGTAAGCTGTGATCACACTAATGCACTTCAGCCGGGGCAACAGAGCAAAATCTTGTCTCTCAAAAACAAACAAAAAAAGCATGATCTTTGACCACAATGGAATTAAATTGGAAATCAATAGTAGACATCAGAAAAACTTCAAATATTTGAAAATTAAGCAATATGTTTCTGAATAGATAGACATCAAGTAAGCAGTTACAAAGGAAATTGAAAATATTACAAAGTTGATTCTTTCAAAGTATCAACAGAGTTGATAAACCTTTTTAGCTAAATTGATTAAGAAATAACAGAAGACAGATAGATTACCAATAGCAGGAGCAAATGGTGTTACCAATATTAGGCTATCATTGCAGATTCCACATACATTAAAGGCATAATAATGGAATATTATAAGCAGGTTTTTTTTGCAAAATTTAATAGATAAAACAAATTTTCTAAAAAATAAAACAGTCGAGGCAAAGCAAGAAGTATGCCATTGGTAGTATTCAATTCATAATAAAAAGTGATTTCACAGAATTAACTCCAAGTTAAATGGTTTCATTGGTGGATTATATCAAATAAGGAATAAATATCATTCTTCCACAGAGGAAGAGGGAACATTTTGCAACTCTTCTTTAGAGGCCAGCTATCACTAACATCATAGCCTGAAAGGCAGTATAGCAAGATGAAATTGCAGACCAGTATACCTTTGGAATACATTAGCAAGAATCCTGAACAAACTATTAATATTTGTAAAGCTTAGCTAGTTTTACAACTTTTTATTTATATAATATAAAAGAATATATCATGAAAAAGTTTCTTTTATCGTAGGAAAGCAGAAAACATTTGAAAAAGTAGTTAATGTAGTTAATCATATTAACAGAATAAAGGAGAAAAATTATATAATTATTGCAATAAATTTAGTAAAAGCATTTGACAAGGTGGAACACCCATTCATAATTAAAATCTCTCTATAAACTAGTACAGTGTGATTATTCCCAATCCAAAAATCTGAACTGCTCCAAAATCCTAAACTTTTTAACACCATCATGGAGTGCAAAGGGAAATGCTCATTGGAGTGTTTCTGATTTCAGATTAGAGATGCTAAACTGGTGTAATGCAAATAATTCAAAATTTAAAAAAATCCCAAATTGGAAACATTTCTGGTTCTAAGCATTTTGGATAAGGGCTACTCAACTTGTACTAGAAGGTAATTATTTTTCATTCTGATAAGGGACACCTATGAAAACTGTACAGCAAACTATGTGTTAATGATAAAATATTAAAATGTTGTTACCCGAGTATCTGGAAAAAAGGGAGGTGTTCCATTTTCACCATTTACATTTAGCATTGTACTGAAAATCTTAGCATTGCAAGAAAGCAGGAAAAATACCTTGTTCGTATTTGCTTGTATGGGTTTTTTGCTAGATTCCTTTTGATTTTTGAGATACAGTCATTTTGTTGGCAACTAATGACAGTTTTACTTCTTTTTTTCTAAATTCTGTGTAGCCAGGAATGCATCACAATACTGATTCGTTGTAGTCATTACTGCACACACGTTGCAGTTTGCACTGATGGCCCAGCTGATACTGGATACTATCCTTAAAAATTTCTGGAAACCAGATGAACTTGACACTACCTATTGGCTGAATGGCTAAATGGAGTCCTCACCATCTCTGGTCTCTAACTTCCCCTTACAGCCTAATTTGCATATTCCTAAATAACAAAACAAAGGCATGTTGCTTACTACCTTAGTTGCAGAGGAGGCCTGGAAACCTGATTATATGGCATTTGCAGCAGCTTTAAGGTAAAAGATGGAATGGAGTTTCTTGTTTGTCAGATAGAATGACAGTTTCCATAGAAAGTAGAAGGAATACTTTCTAAAGAGGTCAAAAGCTGTAAAAGAGATCATCTGAGGGATCTACTTACTATTTCCTAAGATTCTCTGGACTTTACGCTTACATTAAACCACAGTATTGTGAAACTATTTATTTAGACCACATTGTTTTATCTCCCTGTATGTTTATAGAATTATATCATGATTTTCTGCCTGAATAGGCTCTCACACTTCCACATTCTTTGCCTGGCAGAGACTTTCAAGACCCTATTGAGATTAGTTTATGTACAATAAAATGTACCTATGTTGTATGTATAGTATGTAATTAAATGTATACTTTGCATTTTAACAAATGTGTGATAAACTGTTGGAATATAAATGGATACTATCTTTTCAGAAAATAATTTGGCTGTGTGAAGTAAATATTTAAAATTTAAAATACTCTGACCCACTTCTAGGAATCTATTATCTAGAAGCAACAGAGTAGATACACAAGGGTATTCTTAAAAGGATATGTTATTGCAGTGCCATTTGTAGTAGCAAACATCTGAAAAAGACCTGAATATTCATCCATAGGAGAGTGACTGAACAAATTGATATATCTGTTACCGTAGGATAGTGTTCAACTGTAACCTAAATTGATATATTTTAACTAGGAAAAATATACTTGACATATTCAGTGACTAAAGCAAGTTATAGACCAATAGTTTGTTACAGCTTTGTGTGTGTGTGTGTCCCCGTGTTCATTTAGTCAGCTAGTCATCACAGTATTTTGGCCAAGAAATAATGGCAACTTGGACTAAGATGGTGTTATGGAGATGAGAGATAGAAATGATTTCAGGGTATTTGAGAGATAAATTTAAAAGGATTGGGTGATATTTGGAGGGGGATATAAGACAGAAGGAATGGATTTTGTCTCTCAGGTTTCTGTTTTTGGTGGTAGATTGATGGTAGGATGGTTATTAAATCGCAAACACTTTAAGAATACTAGATTAGAGGGAGAAGATCATGAGTTAATTTTAGGTATTTTGAGTTTGAGGAGATTTTGTTATATTTAAGCGAAAATAAGTAGTAGAGAGATGTAATGGGTCTGGTGCTCAGTAGGTAAGTATTGACTAGAGATATAAATTTCAGAGTCAGTTGCTGGGCAGCTGATAATTGAAATCAAACACATTGTGAAATTGTCCAGAGAGACAATTTTGGATAGGAAGAGAAAGGGGCCTAGAGTCATGCCCCAAGAAATACAACATCAAAGGCCAGACAGAGGGGGATAAACCAGTGAAGGAAGCAGGGAGATTATAGATGATCGAACACAAAGTAAGAATGTATTTTAAGGAAGAACTTCTCAATAATAACTGAAAATACTTCTGGTCATATGTGTGGTCAGTCCTTAGCAAGATCTATTTCAGTGAAATGATGGCAGCAAAAGCCATGTTGGAATAGGTTGAGGAGTGAATAGAAAGGAAAGGATATGGATACAGTAAATTAGACAATTTTGTGAAACTGGAAAAGTTACTTGTATTATGTCGGTAGCAGCCAAACATGGAATAAAAATCCAGCTACTTAATTTTATGTTATGAGTAGAGAAAAGGGATGGAAATACATAAAAACCTTAACAGTGTTTTGTTAAAGGTAGAGGGACTGTTTATGATTTAAATTTATTTTTTAATTTTCCTGTGTTTTAAACTAAGCAAATATTTTGTAATAGATAAGATATGGATTATTTATTTTTTAGAAGTCTAGTCAAGAGACAATCCGCCTAGTTACTCGAACAGAGAAAATTTAATATAAAGATTAACTAGGTGTAAAGTTATTAACTGGGTAAATGCTAGTTTAAAAAGAATATCGGCCGGGCGCAGTGGCTCAAGCCTATAATCCCAGCACTTTGGGAGGCCAAGGCGGGTGGATCACGAGGTCAACGGATCAAGACCATCCTGGTCAACATAGTGAAACCCCGTCTCTACTAAAAATACAAAAATTAGCTGGGCATCGTGGCGCACGCCTATAGTCCCAGCTACTCAGGAAGCTGAGGCAGGAGAATTGCTTGAACCCAGGAGGCGGAGGTTGCAGTGAGCCGAGATCGCCCCATTGCACTCCAGCCTGTGTAATAAGAGCGAAACTCTGTCTCAAAAAAAAAAAGATTATCTATAAGTATCATTGAGGTGGCTCCTACAGGAAGCAAACAGGGTTGAGATAATATGGGGAAGAGGTTTTAATTAGTAAAACTTAGAAACTTTAAGAGAAAGCAATATCCAAAGCTGAAACTCAGACCTCTGATGACAGTAGGCTAGCAGGTTATTGCTGGTGCTGATGTCTTTGGGGTAGGTGATGGTGACTGATGCCTTTAAGGGTGTAAAGTTGGTTCTACAAGTATTGGAACAACTTCCAAATGGATCCAGCTCCTGCTATAGGAAGGGACTCCCTTTGCTGATGTGAAGGGTTAGAAAAGCAATCCAACATGGGAGCCTGAGCATGCGTGCTTGCTTTTGCTGAGTGTACCAGGAATGCAAGTCCCTGACTGCTCTTTACCCAGATAATCAGTATTGTGCTTGTAGGAATCAGGTAAAGTCTTGCCCTGGATAAATTTTACTTTTATCCAGGCCTACTTTTGCTAACTGTAGAAGGGATACCCCAAGCTGAATGTTCTATATTGTAACCCACCGTGTGTATAGGCATTCATCATGGGCCCTGTGCATCATCCCAGCACAATTAGGGTAGAGGTGGGGGCATGTACAATCAATGCAAATGAACTTGAAGCTTTGGCTGCTACTTTTCTGTAAATAATAAAGCTTTTCATCTCTAACCCAGTAGTCTTGTGTCTTCTGCCAACATTTATGAAATTGTGGCAGGCTGACTTACTAGCTTGCAAGTATGGTAAAATCTTAGATTTCATTATGAGTTTTAAAATTATTATTTGCAGGTTCATTTTGAGAAGGAGGTGTGTGTGAATGTGTTTCTGTCTCTTCGTGTTAACCCTCAGTTTTGCAGTGACCTTCACTTGGTCCTGAGGAACAGCCATCTAGCCTTTAAGGGTACTCGTGCTCATGGTGACGCTGAAAAATTCATCCAGAATGTAGTGTAGACTCAAAGAGGGAAAATAAGCAAAAGAGTTGAGAGATGAAAATAGGTTGAGAGGTTTCAGAGAATATTTGGTAGAAGTCTCAGATGAGTTTAATGGAACAAATGACAATATATGAAAAGATAATGAAGAACAAAGAATAAATATGAAAAACTAATAAAGAGAAGGGGCTGATTACTTAAAAAAGAATGACAGCTGACAGTGGAGTTCTCAGTAACAATAGACGTCAGAAGACATTAGAATAATATCTTTAAACTCCCGAGATAAAATAGCTACCACTCAGAATTTTATATTAGCCAAACTGTCATTCAAGAGGGAGGACACAAGGTAAAAGACAAAGAGGTATACACATCAATCAATAAAATATTTTTGTGGAATTTAAATATTAACTATAAAAATTAAGATTAGATAATGCAAGGTGTAGGAGTGTGTGTGTGTGCGTGTGGTGAAGAACTGGACTCCAGAGCTGGACTGCCTGGATTTAAATTCAGACTAACCTCTTAACTAGCTGTATGACCTTGGGAAATACATTACTTGTTCATTTGGTATGTTTTCTACTCTGTAAAATGGGGGCAAAATTAATACTCATCTCACTGGCTTGTTGTGAGAATTAAATGAGTTAATATGTTTGTCATCAGCATCATCATCATTGTTCCAACATTTTTGTAGACCATATTAAAAAGTTCTTAAAACTTGTATGTTAATGTGAATTATTAGGGGGATAAAGTTGGTATGGAAATGGGAGGAGATAATTCGTTTATTTTAAATCTTTGCATCTTTTGTCTTGATTTATTCAATACTTGTTGAGCGTCTGCTATATGCTAGACACTGTTTTAAGCATTTGAAACAAACAAATTCCTGTACCCTTATGACTTTACTGTGGGGGAAATAGCCAATAAATAAAACGGACATATGAGAGAGTATGTATGGATGCACGTATAAAGTCGTGTACCGCGTAACTATGGTTTCAGTCAACAATGGATATGATGATGATGGTTCCATGAAATGATAATAGAGGTGCAAAATTCTTATTTCCTAGTGATGTTTTAATGATCCTTATCCTGTGTGGGCCTAGGCTTTTTGTGTTTCTTAGTTTTTTACAAAAAAGCTTAAAAAGTAAAAAAAAAAAAGATTTGTTAGAAAGTAGCTTATAGAATCAGGATATAAAGAAAGAAAATATTTCGTACCAATGTGAAATATATTTGTGTGTTTAAGCTAAGTGTTATAAAAGTCAAAAAGTTAAAAAAACGAAAAAGTTTATATAGTAAGATTACAGTAAGGCAAGGCTAATTTACTATTTTGAAGGATAATCATAAAAAATAAATTAGTGTAGCCTAAGTGTACAGTGTTTAAGTTTACAGTAGTGTTCAGTAATGTCCTAGTTCTTCACATTCACTCACCACTTATCCCCTCACCAGAGAATTTCCAGTCCTGCAAGTTTCATTCATGGACAGTGCCCTGTACAGATGTACCATTTTTAATCTGGTATTCTGTATTTTTACTGTAATTTTTCTATGTTTACATATGTTTAGGTAAACAAATACCTACCATTGTATTAAAATTACCTGCAACATTCAATACAGTAACATGCTATATAGGTTTGTAGGACAGGAGTCACAGGCTATACCATATAACCTAGATGTATGGTAGGCATTACCATCTAGGTTTGTGTAAGTATATCCTATGATGTTTGCCCAATGACGAAATTGCCTAATGATGCATTTCTTAGCACATATCTCTCTCATTATACATGATGGAACATACACTATTAGCGATAAGCACCAAGGAGAAAAATAAAGCGGGATGGGGCAAAAGTGATTTTAAATTTCAAATAGGATGGTTAGGGAGTCCGCTAAAAGGTAGCATTTGTGCGAAGACCTGAAGGAGATAAGAGGGTGAGGATATTTTTGTAAGAACATTTACTAGGCATAGCTAATGAAAAGACGGTGAGACAAAAACATACCTAGCATCCTTAGAGAACAACAGAAGAGGCCAGTGGAGCTGATGTAGAGTGCATGAGGGACAGAGTGAATGAAGGAGAGTACATGAAGGAGGGGTTGAAGCCATAGAAAGTAATGGGGATACATCTTTGATATAGGTATATGCCCTTTCTAAGGACTGTGGCTTTTACCCTCAGTGAGATAGGGAGCCATTTGAGAGTTCTAAACTGTTGACTTCTATATAACACTCCCACATTGACTGCTAGATGAGAATAGGCTGCGAAAATATTACCTTAGTAATTTAAATACTCTAATAAAGAAAACAAGCATAAGAAACATATATAGATTCTAATGTCACGTCCCTCCTCAAGAATCCACAGTGGCTCTGTGTTACCTATTGTGTTGGCTTAACTGTTTTTTTTTTTTTTTTTTTGGAGAGTCAGAGTCTTGCTTTGTTGCCCAGGCTGGGGTGCAGTGGTACTATCTTGGTTCACTGTAAACTCTGCCTCCCGGGTTCAAGTGATTCTCTGGCCTCAGCCTCCTGAGTAGCTGGGACTACAGGTGCACATCTTCACACCTGGCTAAATTTTTGTGTTTTTAGTAGAGACAGAGTTTCACCATGTTGGCCAGGCTGGTCTCAAACCTCTGGCCTCAAATGATCCACCCACCTCAGCGTCCCAAAGTGCTGGGATGACAGGCGTGAGCCACCATGCCCAGCCTCATTTTCGTTACTTATACTTTAAATCTCTTCATAGTTTTGCCACATTGTGTCTGTTAAATTTTATTTCTTCTAGTTCTTCTGAACCTAGGGTCAATTCTTCTAATCCTAATTCTTCTAAACCTAGGACTGGTTTTTACCTATAATTTATTCTGATAAAAATATCTGGAAGGTTTTACATTTTACATACACTGAATACATAAAAGTTTTTTCTATGAATGAAATGCTTGGAAGTCTTCTTTTAAGTACTTTTGAGACTCTTGAATCTGCAAATTATTTACTTTCATCATTTTATCAGTTAACAGTCCTAGTTGCAGGAACCAGAATCCATTTTAGCTAGTGATTTATTAGAGGGTACTGACTAGCTGACAGTCTTTGGGAAAGTTAGGAAATCAGATACTTTTGTTACACACTTGGACCCCTGCAGCCAAGAGAAATGCTTAAATGCTTAAGTGTACCATGTAGCTGATGAGTACCAGTTCTGTTGTCTTCATTACCCCTAAGTATCTGTGAAATCAGAGACCAGTCACTAGAACTTCTGTTAGAGCTACCAGAGAAGAATCAATTACCTCCACCACAGTGCTTACCAGACAAGCAGTCTCCCATCATGTGACCACTGCTCCAGTGTGCTCACTTCTTCCCTCTGATGTCACGTATTTGTTTATAATTGGCGTGCTTTGGTCCTATCTAGACCCTTAACTGGAGTGAACTCTGACAAATGTTGTGTATAATTTTCCATTCTCTGCAATACTTGAAAGAGGATTTGAATGGATTTTGAGTACCTGCCACATTCATAATAAAAGAAATGAGAGTTATGGCAATGGAGTATCCTTTTCTACTATCAGATTGGTAGTAGTCAACAGTTTGATAACTTTTGTGCTAACAGATAACATGAAACAGCCACTCAAATTGCTGGTAGAAGTATAAATTAGCAAAACACTTATGAAGGGCAAACTGGCAGTAACTTATTAAAATTACAAATGTTCCTACTGATTGAAACAACAAATCCACTTCTGGAATTCATTTTACATAGCCATATACTGTAGAAATAAATTAAATTGTCCATCAGTGGAGGACTGAGTAAATAAATTATAGTATATCCATAAAAAAGGAAATTCTGCAGCCACCAAAGAGAATGAGATGGTAACCCTTTGTAGGCTGATTTGGAAAGCTCTTCAAGGTACAAAACAATAAGTTAAAGAAGCAAGTTCAGAATGTATGATATTCTGTGTTAGAGAGACTCTTGAGCGTGTATAAATTGCAACAGAAATTCTATTTTTAGGAGGGTTTGGGAATGAGGATTTTATGTGACATGACTAGGAACCATGTGTACCATGGAACTGATTTGGCACAAAATACAAAGAAGCTAATAGATGGTTGCGTTGTAAAAGGAGTTGTGTGGTTGAGGGACAGAGCTGAAAAAGAAACTTAATTTTTACTTTTGATGCTTTTTGGATTTTGTATTATTTGCCTGCATTGCATACTGAAAACTAATTTGTTTTAAATTTGCTGTTGCTGTTGCCTACCAAAATATTTTTCTGAAAATAGGGAAGATAAACCTAAAATATATTATTAAAGAGTTTATATATTTGTGAATAAATTAAGATTTACATCCTATGTAAGGGAATTTTTCTCAATGACATTACGGTATTGTTTTCTTTTAGACCTGTCTACTATAACTGTTTATTGTATATGTTAATTGCTATTAATGACACAAGATTTTTAGTTGAAAATTAGACAATATGTTATTGGTTTATTCTGGAAATGAATTGAGCATGCTTTCTATTTACAAAAAGTTTACATTTGTAGGTCATTTTATCACTTTAAATTTTAGTTTATATTTAGAAAAGATGTGATACAAAACTGTGTGATTAACAAATATATAGTATTAAGATTAGTTATTAGATAAGAAAGTTGATTCCTTTGTCTTCATGGTAAATAAGCAATACTTTTTGCTATGTAAGGTAGCTTGTCTTTACTAACATGTAAATGATATTAATAAAGAGAGAACTGATTTTACATTTGCTTTTCCTAATTGAGATGAATATGAGAAAATTATGCAACTTTCACCGTAAATTATAATGTTTTTCTTTGGGGTTTTGATGTTAAAGTAGATACTGAAGGAAATGATAAATTGTAGATGTGTGACTATATCTAATTAAAAGTTCTGCTAAGTAGCTTTTGCCTTACTGAGGGAACTTTGGAACATCTTAATGAGGGACAGAGTGAATGGAAGAGGGTGCATGAAGGAGGGGGTGAAGACACAGAGGTAATGGGGATACATTACCTCTATGATATTTCCTTATCTACTTGTACATATTTCTCTCTAATGTTTTCTATCCCCAGTAATGTTGGTATGCTTTGTTATAATCTCAACTCAAAATTTTGACTTATTCCAGATCTTTAACTACTTATTATATTATTAGAAGAATCTAAGACTATTTTTATCATATTATTTGGCTGCAGTGAAAAGTTCGAGCTTTAAGTAACCATTCAATTTGGAGACCATTTGAGAGGAGGGGATAGGCTTCATGCATATAGGAGAGTGTGCTACTTTTTCTAATAGAACATTATGACCCAGTCACAATTTGGAATCTGTAAGTCAGTGGTTTCTAAAGTTAAGTATGCACACTTATCTATTGGGTATGCTAAGAAAATAGTAGAAATTTTACTATATACATCTTCATAATACTGCATGTTAAGAAAATAATAGAAATTTTACTATCTACATGATTTTAAAAGTTTGGATACCACTGTATTTAGGAAATTTATTGTTTTCAGATACCAAAAAAGCAGCATTTGGGACTGAAAAATGAAGCATTTATTTATTTAGAGACGAAGTCTCGCACTGTTGCCCAGGCTGCAGTGCAGTGGTGCAATCTTGGCTCACTGCAACCTCTGCCTCCCGGGTTTACATTCTCCTGCCTCAGCCTCCCAAGCAGCTGGGGTTACAGCACCCGTCACCATGCCCAGCTAATTTTTGTATTTTTAGTAGAGATAGGCTTTCACTATGTTGGCCAGACTGGGCTTGAACTCCTGACCTCATGATTCACCTGCCTCGGCCCCGCAAAGTTCTGAGATTACAGCCGTGAGCCACTGCACCCGGCCACAATGAAGCCTTTATAACTCTCAAAGTAAATTTAACATGTGAACTCAAATGTTTTCTTTTCTTTTTTATAATATGGTTAAACCTTGATGGAAAATTTTGAGACGTAACATGTTCATAGTAGTTTAAGGGCATTTATCCAAATTGAGTTACCTCTTTCTTTTGCTTATATTTTGGACTAAACTTGTTTACCTTGGATGAAAAGTCCATAGCCTAATATTTCCTCTTAAAGTTTTTACCAGCTGAAAATAGAATATCAACACCAAAACTAAGTCCTTGCTTTTCAATTAATTGTAGTTTCAGGCCTTTGCATGGTTAGCTTTCTTTCCTTAGTATCCAGTTAGCAAACATATTCTCTCATTGCCGTATGCTGCATGGTGGCAATGAGATGCTTTTTCCCACCTTGTGCTTGCGTGTACTCAGTACCTTGTGCTATGTATACTATGAGAGAGAGAGCGCAATAAGTAAATGCTTACTGGTGGCTATAATTTATGAATATTCCATGTTTTAAATCTCAGATATTCAAGATTAAAGCAGTGCAATTGGCTGAGAAACTCCTTCCTGCCTTTAACACACCTACTGGGATTCCTTGGGCAATGGTGAATTTGAAAAGGTAACTTTATGTGGATATTCTTATTCTGGAAGAATTATTTTGACCTTTTAGTCTTAGAAATTTCTAATGACTCACACCCATGTATTTTTAAGACTTATATTGTTTTTCTCTATATATATAATCTTTGTTTTCTTCTGTGTATATGCATACATTTGTTTCTTTAAAACATTTTCCGATTTTTAAAATATGTCCTTTATTTTGAAAGAAGTTAACTGTCTTCACCGCAGTTTTTACTACTCATTTCTCTAAGTCTAGATTTCTCTTCCTCACCAGTATGGTATACAATATTTGTTTCTTTTCTTTGCTTATTTGTTTCCATTTAGTTCTAGAATAGAGCCAAAGTACATCCCCCACTTTTTCTTTTTATATACTACGTGCTGATCTTCTAAGTGAAAATGGAAAACAGTATACTTAGAAATTAGGGCTTCCTATTGCTGAATGTCATATTAAAGATAAAGGAAGAGATAATTCATGATGTTGACTGTGTGGTTTTTATTCTAGCATCTACACTATTGAAATTCAAACTGAACTCTTAAGTATCATTCTTTACAATCTGTTTTATTCTAATTGAAAACATTGTTTTTTTACTTAGAAGTAGATGAAATGTTTTCTTTGGACAACTTTATAAATTATACAAAGATATACAATTAATATTTTAATAATATCAACATATTTGAACTTGCATTTAAGTAATTTATGCTGACTGAAATTTGTTATGCTCATTTTTTTCTCCTAGTAAAATATATTCATCATAATGTTTGAATTTGGAAATTACCTAAAAATCTGATTGTTGTTCGTGCACTGAGAGCCTTTAGAATAAAAGTTAGGAACATTTATTTTTCTGGTGATGTGAATCTGTGACATTATTTTTAAAAACGACATGAACAACTTTATTGAGTTGAGATTTACATTGAGATGTCAGCAGCATTTAATACTGAATATTAATCTAACTTTACTATTTCTGATTTCATGCACTATATTTAGTGCAAATTACCTCCTTGATGAGGAAATAGCTGGCTGGAGTTCCAGAGCAAGCTCCGTGGAAGGATATGGCCAAGTGATGTTGTGTACGTACTTGTTTCGTGACAGATTTTGTGATATTTCCTTCAGGATCATCATCAGAATCAGACATTATTGTCTACTTAGATAATAATTAAAATTTAATTTCAGTAGGAAGACAGACTGGAGGCCCTTATTTTGTCTATATAGAGGACAAGAACTTGAAAATCAAGATTAAATTGCAGAACTTCTAAGTTAAGATTGAGATTAAAGTGGAAAGGTTTCCAAGGACCATGTTATAAGCATTTTATAAGATTCATTTTAATTTAGTTTCTTTGGTGTATACTTAAACAAATACATCATTTTTTTTATATTTTGAATAATATATAATAATTTATATTATGAATAATTATTCATGTACTTAACAATTAAAAAAAATTTTTTTTGCAGAGATGGGATCTTATTTTGTTGCCTAGGCAGACCTCGAATTCCTGGGCTCAAGCAATCCTCTTACCTCCTAAAGTGCTGGGATTATAGGCATGAACCACTGCACCTAGCATTATTTACCTGTTTTTTAAAGTTATTATTGTTATTTTTTTGGCTGGGGTCTACACATTTCCCACACATAGGCTTTCCTGCCCAGTCTTGATGACTGAAAGCCAACCCCTTTTAATAGTCTTATATTTATCTTCTACAATATGATACAGCAGACAGAAATAAAAGCAGAGCTTTTTTTGTAATGTTTACTTGGTTTATCACTTTAATGGCTCACTTTTCTGTTTCTTATCTTTCTCACTCAATAATACTCCATGGAAATATGATTCCAAGTCACCCAATAAAGATCTAAATCAATCTTTGTGATGAATACTGAATGAGAAATGGGATAGTTATACCATAATTTATTCATTAATTTTCATATCAGTGGTATTTGTTTTCCTTGTTTTCCTACCACACACATTGCTGAATAGCATCCTGTTATATATGTCCTTGTGTAGTAGCAATTTTATTTCTTAGAAAATGGTTCTCAAGAATACAATTGCTAGATCAAAGAACATATACCTTTTTTCATCTGTGGGACAGATTTCCAGATGTGGGATTGCTGGATTAAAGGGATATATATTTTTAACTTTAATAGATGTTGCCAAAATGAGTTCCAGAAAGGCTGTAGTACATTTCTACCAACAATATGTGAGAGTCTCTATCTACAGGTATAATCGTTGTTTGTATTTTCTAACTAGTGAATTTGAACATCCTTTTTATAAATTTATTGGACATGTAGATTTGCTTTTTTGTGAATTGTCTATTCCTAAGTCTTGCTGGAGTTCTTTGCCTTTTTCTGATTAATTTATAAAGTATTTTGTAGATTATAGGATTAATTCTCCTCTCTCTACTCTTCTGTTGGTCTGTTGTCTTTATAGTAATTTATGATTCATAAGTTTTAAACTTTTATATATTCAAGTATATCTTTTATAACTTTTAGTTTACAGTCTTGTTTTAAAAAATTGTCTCCATCTGTATTGTTTACATTCTTTGAGATTTCCATAAAAGCTTTGAAATACTCCTTTTCTAAAAAAATTGAAGTATCGCATTATTTGTAGTTTTCATCAGTTACATCAATTCCCTTTATCAGTTTGAGGAAATTTCCTTCTATTCCTATTTCACTGAGATTTTGTTGTTGTTGTTTTACTGCGAATGGATGTTAAGTGTTGCCAGATACTTTTTTTTTCATCTCTGGGGATAATCATGAGGTTTTCCCCCATTATTCTTTTAATTTTAATAGCATAAATTACTTGTAAGATTTTCAAATGTTAAATCAACTTTTAATTCCTTAGATATTCCTTGGCCGTAATGTATCCTTTTTATATTTTGCTGTATTTTGTTTCTGAATATATTTTGAAACTATTTAATAGATATTGGTAGGAATTTTATTTTTGGAATGCCTTTGTCAGATTTTAGTGAAAGTTACCTGGTCTCATTAAATGAGGTATTATTATTAAAGTTGTTTTCAGAAGTAATTTGTGGAGTGTTGTAGTTACTTCTTCCTTAACTGTTTGATAGATAGAACTAAATGCAACTACCTGGGCCAGATATTTTTTTTGTTGGGAAGTTTTTAATAACAAATTAAAATTTTCATGTGTGTGTTGTGTGTGTTTGGAGGGGTTGGTTTGGAGACAAGGTTTTGCTCTGTTGCCCAGGCTGGAGTATAGTGGCACAATCACAGCTCACTGCAGTCTTGACCTGCCAAGCTTAAGTGATCCTCTCATCTCAGCGTACCAAGTAGCTGAGACTATAGGTGTGTGCCACCACGCCCAGCCAATTTTGTTGAGATGGGGTCTCGCTGTGTTGCCTAGTTTGGTGCCAAACTCCTGAGCTCAAGTGATCCTCCCTTTCTGGCCTCCCAGGGTGTGTTAGGATTATAGATGTGAGCCACTGCACCCTGCCTAAATTTTTGTGTGTGTGTGAGTGTGTGTGTGTGTGTATGTGTATGTGTATGTGTGTGTATATATATATATAAATTTATATGTATACATATATAAGAAAATTTGTGTATATATTTATATATGACCTATTTATATATAAGATATACATAAACATATGTATCATATATAAATATTCAGATTTTGTTTTATTGTGTATCAGTTTTACTTAAAGAAATTTCTCTGTTTCACTTAAATTAGAAAATTTGGCGTAAAGTTGTTCTGGTGTTACTTTCTTTTACCTTTCTTCTTTGTAGATTCCATAGTGACAACCATTCTTTCATTCCTGATCCTGGTAATTTGTATTCTTTTCTTTTCTCTTTATAACTTTAATGAGGCATTTGTCAATTTTGTTAATCTTTTCAGAAAAGTACTTCTGTTTTTGTTAATTTTTACTCCTTTTTGGCTTTACTGATTTCTGGTTTATTATTTCCTTTTCTTATTGGAGTTAATTTTGCTCTCTAGTTTCTTACATTGGAACTCTAGGTTATACCTTTCTTCACTGATCTTACAGTTTTCTCTCTTTTCCTTCCATAAATGACTGTTTTCCTATAAAGCTATAAATTTCCCTCCAGGGACTGCTTTAGCTGCATCCCAGAATTTTGATAAGTTGTTTTTTTGTTATCATTCAGTTCATAATATTTTCTCATTTTCTGTAGAATTTCATCTTTGACGCATTAGTTATATAATTGTGTGGTTTAATTGCCAAATTTTAAGCTGTGTTTTAGATATCATATTGTTTTGATTTCTAATTTAATTATGATCATAAAAAATACAATTTGAATCCTTTCAAATTTATTACAACTTGTTTGTAGCTCAGCATATAGTCTTTTTTGGTATATGCACTTGATAAGAATACATGTATTCTGCAGTTGTTGGGTGTAACATTCTATATATATATATCAATTAGGTTATGGTGTTTGGATCATGTATATCTTCCCTGATTTTTTTTTGGTATAATTGTTTTATACATTCCTGAAATGAAGTGTTAAAATATCCCAGATATGGTCGTGGTATTGTCTCTTCTTTATTTCTGTCAATTTTTTGCTTCATGCATATTGATGAAGCTTTACTCTTAAATACTTAGACATTTAGTATATGTTTTCTAATAACATGAGCCTTTTATTATTTCAGTAATGTTTTTGTCCTTTGTCTGTTTTTTATTGGCTATTTAAAAAAAAATCAGTCCTTAAGATCTTTTTGTACATTAGCTTTTTTTTGTATACTATTTTTTTTTTTTTTTTTTTGGGACGGAGTTTCACTCATGTTACCCAGGCTGGAGTGCAATGGCGCAATCTCGGCTCACCGCAACCTCCGCCTCCTGGGTTCAGGCAATTCTCCTGCCTCAGCCTCCTGAGTAGCTAGGATTACAGGCACACGCCACCATGCCCAGCTGAATTTTTGTTTTTTTAGTAGAAACGGGGTTTCACCATGTTGACCAGGATGGTCTTGATCTCTTGACCTCCTGATCCTCCCGCCTCGGCCTCCCAAAGTGCTGGGATTACAGGCGTGAGCCACCGTGCCCGGCCTTGTATACTATTAATAGCAAAAAAAAATCGCAATTTTTTTTTGCTATTAATAGTATAGTTTGAAGTTGGATAGTGTGATGCCTTCAGCTTTGTTCTTTTTGCTTAGGAATGTCCTGACTAAGCTTTTTTCTGTTTCCATATAAATTTTAAAATAGTTGTTTTTTTTTTTTTTTTCTTTTTTTTTTTTTTTTTTTTTTCAAATTTCTGTGAAGAATATCAATGGTTTAATGGGAATAGAATTGAATCTATAAATTGTTTGGGGCAATATGGTCATTTTCATCATAATGATTCTTTCTATCCATGAGCATGGAATGTTTTTCCATCTGCCTGTGTTCTCTCTGATTTCTTGGAGCAGTGGTTTGTAGTTCTCTGTGAAGAGGTCCTTCACTTCCCTTGTTAGCTGTATTCCTGGGTATTTTATTCTCTTTGCGACAATTGTGAGTGGGAGCTTATTCATGATTTGGTTCTCTGCTTGTCTGAATATGTTTAAAAGAAAACTGAGTATGTTTTAAAGAAAGAAAACAAAATTCAGATATTCAACAATATATTTTTATAATATCTGTAATCCAATCCAAAATTACTTTATGGCATGCAAAGGAGCAGCAGAATAATGTAGCCCATTATTCTGTAGCCCAAAGAGAAATCTGTTCATAGAAACAGACATGGAAATAAGAGAGGTGATAGAGATAGCAGTAAAGGAATTTAAATAGCAATTGTAAGTATGCTCAAGGATTTAAAGGCAAATGTGAAGAATGAGAAAAGAGATTTTTAAAAGGACCATAGTGAAACTTCTAGAGCTGAGAAATATATGAAATAAAAGGTTTACTTGACCAGCTTAAGGGCAGATTTGATACTGCATCAGAAAAGACCAGTGAGCTTGAAGACAAAACAATAGTAACCACGTAAACTGAAGCACAGAAAGAAAAGTAAAAAGCTGGAGTCTGGAGTGAAGCATATCCAGTGACCTATGGGGCAGTGTCAGAAACAATTCATACCTGTAATAGAGTGGTGGGGGTGGGAGGAGTCGCAGAAAAACTACATGCATGAATTGTTTTATTGTGCTTCGCTTAATTGTTCTTTGCAGATACTGCTTTTTTCCTTTTTTTTTTTTTTTTTTTTTTTAAACAAATTGATGGTTTGTGTCAACCTTGTGTTGAGCAGGTCTACTGGTGCCATTTTTCCTGCAGCATACACACACTTCTTGTCTCTGGATCACATTTTGATAATTGTCACAATATTTTAAACCTTTTCATTATTATTATATCTGTTACAGTTATCTGTGATCAGTAATCTTTCTAGTTACTGCAGAATTATTTTGGGCACCATGAACAAGCAGTTATAGATGATGGCAAACTTAATCACTAAATGTTGCCTGTGTTCTGACTGCTTCACAAATTGGCCATTCTCCCTCTTTTACCTTATCCTTGGACTTCCCTATTCCCTGAGACAGAACAATGCCAATAAATAACCTTACAATGGTCTTGATGTATTCCAGAGATAAGAAGAATAGAATGCCTCTCACTTTAAATCAAAAGTTAGAAATTAGGCTAGGTTTACACCCATAATCCCAGCACTTTGGGAGGCTGAGGCATGTGGATTGCTTGAGCTCAGAAGTTCAAGACCAGCCTGGGCAACATTTGGGCATGGTGGTGTGGGCCTGTAGTCCCACTTATAGTGGGATAATTGCTTGAGCCCAGGAGGTGGAGCTTGCAGTGAGCTGAGATCCTGTCACAGCAACTCCAGCCCGGGTGACAGAGCCAGACCTTGTCTCAAAAAAAAACTAAAAATAATTAAGCTTAGTGAGAAAGTCATGTCAAAAGCTGAGATAGCCAAAAGCTAGGCCTCTTGTGCCACAGTCAGTCAAGTTGTAAATGCAAAGGAAGGGTTCGTAAAAGAAATTAACGGTACTATGCCAGTGAACACATGAATGATGAGAAAGCAAAATAGCTGTATGGCCAATGTGGAGAAAGTTTGAGTGGTCTATGCGGAAGGTGAAACCAGCTACAACATTCTCTTAAGCCAAAGCCTAATGCAGAGCAAGGCCCTAACTCTCTTCACTTCTATGAATGCTGAAAGAGGTGAGGAAGCTGTAGGAGAAAAGTTTGAGGCTTACAGAGGTTGATTCACAAGGTTTAAGGAAGGAAGCTACCTACAAAACATAAAGGTGACAGGTGAGGCAGCAAGTACCAGTCGAATGGAGTGTTGCTGAAAAGATACCTGAAAATGTGGAAGTGACTTTGGAACTGGGTAACAGGCAGAGATTGAACAGTTTGGAGGACCTAGAAGAAGACAGGAAGATGTGGGAAAGTTTTGAACTTCTTGAAACTTATGGAATGGCTTTACCTAAAATACTGATAGCGACATAGACAATAAAGTCCAGGCTGAGTTGGTCTCAGATGGAAATGAGGAACTTGTTGGGAATTGGAGCATAGGTGACCCTTGTTATGTTTTAGGCAAGACACTGGTGGCATTTTGCTCCTGCCCTAGAGATGTATGGAGCTTTGAACTTGAGAGAGATGATCTAGGGTATCTAGTGCGAGAAGTTTCTAAGCAGCAAAGCATTCAAGATGTGATTTTGAGTGCTGTTAAAGGCATTCAGTTTTATAAGGGAAACAGAGTGTAGAAGTTCTGGATAATTTGCAGCCTGACAATGCAGTAGAAAAGAAAAGCTCATTTTCTGAGAAATTCAAGCTGGCTGCAGAAATTTGCAAAAGCAATGAGGAGCTGAATATGAATCCCCAAGGGAATGGGGAAAATGTCTCCAGGGCATGTCAGAGATCTTCATAGCAGCCCCTCCCATCACAGGCCCAAAGAAATGGGATATATGGACTAAGGAAGACATGTACAAAATGATGCATTCTTGTATATTTATCTAATTTTGAAATTACTGGCACTTTCAGTTGAGTCCTGTATGCTTTTATTAGAGAAGATATTCTCCCAACGCTTGCTTAGAGCAAATTCTGCTTAATTGTAGGATATTCTCAATTCTAAATTTTTGCATATTAAAATGTTTAAATATTTCAGATCAGATATTTTCACAAATCCCATTCTTTTGTTTTCATTTAGAATACCTTCCACAAATCTGAGATATTTTTACATAGACTTTTATTTGTAATTACTTTAAATAATCTTCCAGTTTAGTTGATACAAAATCATAGGGCTTCTTACATAGACTTTTATTTGTAATTACTTTAAATAATCTTCCAGTTTAGTTGATACAAAATCATAGGGCTTCTCAATTTCACTCTATTCAAGTATACAATGTAAATAAATCTCATTGAAAATAGGAGCCCCATCAAATGATTATTCCTACAAATGAAGATATTTCAACTTAAGCTTACACATTGAGTGCTTAA
The DNA here is from genome assembly GCF_009761245.1 of Sapajus apella. Classification (NCBI taxonomy): domain Eukaryota; kingdom Metazoa; phylum Chordata; class Mammalia; order Primates; family Cebidae; genus Sapajus; species Sapajus apella. The sequence goes on along the minus strand of NW_022437009.1, from coordinate 2,707,238 downwards.
TTTCTTTAGTTCATTCCTTGCTTTTGTTGGAATGCATTTCATTGTCAGCCTGTTTGCAAGCGTGGTTTCTAATAACTGCAGTTCACTAAATGCTTTACTGCGTTCTTTCAGTACATTGAGTAAATGTGTTCAGCTGACTTTGAACAAAATGCAAACCAAATATAGATGACTCATTATCAAAGCAGTTTAATATGATTGTAGAACACTTAGGTTGATTTACTGTCAATAGTTCACCAAACATTTTTAGAATCTTTCCTTCTGCTGGTTGTCAGGTAAGAGAAACATGCTTTCTCCTTGCTTGTTGTTGTTTTTTTGTATTCATCGCAATTTTTTTGTTAACTCAGGTTCTCTGAGTATATATGTAAATTTTAGTATCCAGACCTTTTATTTTGATCAGTTGAAAAAAACATAACATTTGTATGAAATTATGACATGACTAGTTTTTGGCAGCTCATCATCTTTTCATAGTTGGAATTTTTCTATCCTCAGCAGTGTTATATCTTGTTCTTAGGGATTTTCTTGTTTTTCTGAGTTGCTAGGATATAAGTAAGTATCAGATTTAATATTTTAGACTCTTCCTGTGATGCTGTATGTAAAACATTTAAAAACCTTGTTTAGAATTTAGCATTTGGAAAATGTTCCTTTTTGACTTTTGGCTAGAAGTTCTTTTTATAGAGGATGACAAACTGTTGGACTTCCTGTTTTGTTTTTATTCTTGACCACACTATAATTCATCCACTGGGCTGAAACCTAGTTAATCTTTCTAAATGGTATGCTTCATTCCTTAAGTATTATGGTATAATCCTTAAAGTTATTCATGATTTTCCATCACACTTAGAGACTACAATTTTACTTACAGACTAAAATTTTACCATGGCCTACAAAATTCTTTCATAGTCTGGATTATACCTTGCTTTTTAATCTCATCCTGTGTCATTCACTTCTTACTTTCTGAACTCTAGCCAAACTAGCCTCCTTCCTTTCCCTCAAGGCCATTGCATTTGCTGTTTCCCTTACTGGGAATTCTGTCTTCCAAATCTTTTCATCACGGGCTTGTAATCATTCAGGTCCCAGGTCAAACTGTATCATTTTAGAAACATTATCTCTGAACATAATATGTAAAGAGTCTTTTTTCTAGTTTACTTTCTATCCCTAGTATTCAATATTCTGTTTTTCTTTTTTAATTTTCTTCATAGCAACTGTCACTATTAAAATGATCTTATTTATTGTAGCAGCAGGAATATTATATGTCAGGTTCACCACTCTCTCACAGCATAGTAAACACTTACTATTTGTGAAATGAATGACTGTCTAATATAGCTACTATATCCATTATTTATTCTTTGATTCTCACTTCTAGCTATAAAATATCTTAGTGTATTTGCCTTCCATATTTTCAGACAGTTTAAAAATAGCAGCAAACAATGAAGGAACTTTAAGCAGGGTTGTCATATGTTCTTATATCTCTTTTAATGTTTTCTAAACACAAATAAAATATAGCATATTGAATTGACAGATTACAAGTGAACATAAGATAAAAAAATAATGTGTGTGTGTGTGTGTGTGTGTGTGTATGTGTGTGTGTATATATATATATATATATATATTTTTTTTTTTTTTTTAAGACGGAGCTTTGCCCTTGTTGCCCAAGCTGGAGTGCTATGGCACAATCTCAGCTCACTGCAACCTCTGCCTCCTGGGTTCAAGAAATTCTCCTGCCTCAGCCTCCTGAGTAGCTGGGATTATGGCATGCGCCACCATGCCCGGATAATTTTTTGTATTATTAATAGAAACGGGGTTTCACAATGTTAGCCAGGCTGGTCTCGAACTCCTGACCTCAGGTGATCCGCCCTTCTTTGCCTCTCAAAGTGTTGGGATTACAGGCATGAGCCACTGCGCCTGGCAAAAATATTTATATTTATACTTCACCCTAAAAATAAGACAAGATCCTAAGAATGGTTTAGAGTTCTTGTAGGAATAATCCAGAAACTTTGCTGCTTGAATCATCTAGACTTCCAGTTCCAACCATGAAATACCTTTTATCAGACTGCCGTCCTACCAAAAGCAGTCATGAAAGTTAGACAAAATATATAAAACCAAATGGTTTAAATACATTGAAATGCAACTAACTCACATAGAACTTGAAGGGGCTATGATCCTAAGAGGTTATCTCCATATAAACATTGGCTTTTTCCCGAGGACATGTTTAGAGCAATATAGACCAAGTCTAACGAGGAGACAGTGGTCAGGCCTTGGAGCTGCTAAAATGACTGAAACATAGGAACAAAATCTCAGATAGAAAGAAATTGCAGAGGAAAAGCCCCAAAATTTATGGACAAATTTCGCTCAAGTCGTTGGTGATTCTATAACTACACATGTATGGGGCAAGCAAGACTCAAAGAAACTCAGCAGAAAATAGCAGAAGAAATTATTTAACAGCCACATGATGGTGGGGAAACAGAGGTTAAGGCTGCATAGGTGCACTTGGTAAATACCCCTGGCTTCCAACTGAAATCCCCAGGGCTGCTTCTGGAGGTTGGGGTAAAAACTGAAATGGGCGATTCTTAACAAAGCCTAAAACACAATATAATCTGTGTTTACTGAGTCTGAGTTCAGAAGAAATTTAACCTTTTTAAAAGATACTGTCATTCAAAGCCTCTGTAATTTTTGGTTTATGTAGTCTGGCTTCAAATAACAAACCTCTGGAAAGACTACAAGAAGAAAACACAAGAGCATTTTGTAGAGATTACATCTGCAGAAATGAAACGTGCATGAGATTATTCAATGAAAATGTTCATGATAACAATATATTGGAAGTAGCCCATGGGGCCATCAATAGGGAATTTATTAGATAAATTTCATTTATTTATATAATGTATTGGTTTTCACACAGGCGCCATCAGCATTTGGTGCAAGCCAGTTCTTTATTGTATGATACTGTCCCGATCATTGACTACAGGGCAGTTGATAACTTTGGACCTGGCACGGGAAGTGCAGGTTGCACATTCAAGGTTTGAAACAACTCAGAATGCTTCCACACATTTTCATGTGCCTTTGGGGTGGGGCATTCCACTTGAGAATCATTAATATTATGGAATTCTGTACAACAGTGAAAAAAAACTGAGAAAGCTGTTTGTGAACTGATATGGAAAGACCACTAGCTTGTTTTGTTTAAGATAGGAGGACAATGAGAATGTACATTTGGATTGTTTACATATGCATAAAACATTCTGTAGTAATATGTAAGAAACAAATGAAGTGATTATCTGTGGGCTGTGTGACATGAATGCAGATGAGAATGGGTGAAATATTTATGAATTTGAAAAATACTGTTTTAATTTTTAGAACATGGATTTATTATGTATTTAAATTTTTAATAAAATTTTAGTTATAAATAAGCCTTTGTGTCAAATATGATAATTTATAAGAGAACTATTTAAAATTTACATATTCATTAAACAAATGTTTTGGTCTTTTCCCCATCCTGTCTCCTTTTACTTTTCCTTTCATTCAGTGGAGTAGGGCGAAACTGGGGCTGGGCATCTGCGGGTAGCAGCATTCTGGCTGAATTTGGGACACTGCATATGGAGTTTGTCCACCTCAGCTACTTGACAGGGGACCTGATTTACTACAAAAAGGTTCGTTCTTTGCCTTCTATTCTTTGGCCCAAAGATTTGATTAATGCTTAAAAATGTTTGCCTTTCTAGATATATGTTTATTAGGCTTCTAGCCTTTATTTTTTCTTTTGAAGTTACTCAAAGAAATGTTCTATTTAGAACATATTTAAAATATTTATTGTTATTTGAGAAGTTATAACCACTACTAAAATTTCATTGCTATTTCCATGCAGCATTGTGCTGCAGTCTGCAGTTCCTAGCCAGCATGGTAAGACAAGAAAAACAAAATAACCAGATGTTTAAGAATTGAAAAGGAAGAAAGAAAATAATAGTTATTCACAGTTTACATATTATCGACCTAATGTATTAAGACAATCTATATTTAAGTTACTAGAAATAAGAGTTTGATATTTTTTTAAATAGATGATCAATATGGATGTTAAAAATCAGTAGCATTTCTCTACACCAGCTACACAGGCAAGAAAATGTCATTTTGCGGAAAGATATCTTATGTAATAGAACAAAAATATATATGTTTCCTATAAATCTAACAAAAGATCAAAGTTTTACTCAGCCATGAAAAAGCAGAAAATCCTTTCATTTGCAGCAATTTGGATGGAACTGCTGGAGAGCAATATGTTAAGTGAAATAAGCCAAGAACAGAAAGACAAATATTATATGTCCTCATTCATGTGGGAGAGAAAAGAAATTGATCTCATGGAGGTGGAGAATAGAATGGTGGTTATTAGAGGCTGGGAAGGGTAGTGGAGAGAGAAGGATAAGGAGAGGCTGGTTAGTGCATACAAAAGTGCAGTTGGAGTAAGACCTAGTGTTTGATAGCACAATAGAGTGACTATAATTAACAGTGATTTGTTGTATATTTCAAAATAGCTAGAAGAGAAGATGTAGAAAGTTTGCAATAGAATAAATGATAAATGTTTGAAGTGGTGGATATTTCAGTTACTCAGATTTTATCATTACACATTATGTGTTAGTATCAAAATATGTACAACTATTCCGTATTCATAAAAATAAAAAATAAAAAATTTAAAAATACAAATCTTTATTAAATGACATTGAAGAGGATATAAATAAATGGAGAGATATCATATTTATGTATAGGTAAACAATAGCATAAAAATTTCAGTCATCCCCAAATTGATTTGTAGTTCAGTGCCAGTGAAATCTCTAATGGCCTTTCCCCCCCACCCCCGCCCCGCAGTAGAACTTGAAGAGACACTTCTAGAATTTATACAGTAAAGAAACATTCTAGACACTTGTGAGGAAAAACATACTGGCTGGATTTACATTGCCTAGTTATTAACATTGACAGTGTAGTATTTGTTAATAGTGACAAAGAGACCGACGAATAGCTCTTAAACAGACCTACAGACATGTAGAAACTTGTTATAACAAATGTCACACTATGGATTATAATAGTTAATTCCAGGAGCATTGAATGCTTAACTTCAAAAGACAAAGCCCTGATACTTTGAGAATAAAAAATCTATGCCCTTGGAGTAAAGAAGGATTTTTACAATGGGAAACAAAAATAGTATCTCGTAAAAAATACCCTGTAACCCAGCAATTCCATTATTTGGTATGTACATTTATATTATATACATAAAAGCATTGTTTGTATTGGCAATTTATATAATAAAATATAAAACAGTAGTGAAAATATGAATTATGTTTATATCTGTCAGTTAAAAAAACAATCTTTATAAAGTTCAAAACAAAGCTGAGCAATACATTGTTTAGGGAGTCAAAAGTGATTTTGATCAATTGTCGAAGTAAAAATAATACAGAGAGATGAATCTCTAAATTAAATGTTTTATTTGGAAGCACAGAATTCCAGTTCAGGGCAGATAATTATATGATTATAATTATCATAATTATAATCACAGACTGGGGTGGTCTTCAGTACATCCAGAGAACAAAGAGAAGGTTAGAAGTTTTATTAGAAGAGAAATGTTATATATAGTTTTGAAAGGAAATGTATTGACATGAGTAAAGCTTCTAGAAGCTTTCTGGCTCTGATTGGTGACAGCAGTAGGTAAAACTATAATCTTAGGGTTTTTAAAACTGAGCTTGTGGAAAACTTAATTTTTGGAGCTGGTGTTCTGTGCCCCAGGTGATTTTCCCCTAGGCCCTTTGACTCTGATTTAGTTGAGTATGATAAGAATGACCCAATTTGTATAATTTGCTTTCACAAAGTCAAGATAATGACAAATGTGAAACTCAGGACTGCAAATACATCTGGGATATCGGCAGTAGTATGTGAACAGGAAGTGGAAGTGGTAAACAGACCACCAAAGGTGTTTGTAGTGCTATATTTCTTAAATAGAGATGTGCATAGAGTCGAGATATATATGTATATTTGTTTCAGTATATGAAATACTTCATCAACAGAGAAGAATTTTCAGGAAAATATAGCAAAATGAAAGTAGATGACAGAATTTTCCCTGTCCTCACTAAATGAATAATAACAAAAATATTAAAGACAGTAAAAATTCATCAAAAGCAGTAAAAGAAGTCAAAGATGTTAACTTCACATCATATTTGGTAACCAAAATAAAAAAAGAAAAAAGATTTCTGATTTCTAGCATGAGACATAAGTCTGCTTCCTACCCTATCCTGAAGCCTTTCTGGGAAGGGAGTCAAGAAATTCCAGTATTCTCCATCAATCTTGCCAGAGAGACCAGTGCGCAGAGCATCAAATATGTAATTGCCCATAGCTGCAGCAGAGTTCTCACCTCTCATCCTTCTTGAACACATAGGCTTCAAGTGATCAGATAGTAGTATACTTGTACTCCAGAACTCAAATTGTATCCAGGAAGGGAGGAACAGACACACACACACACACCCACCCACCCACCCACCAAGGAACTCAAGGAGAATTCAACACAGTTCAGATCAGAACCTGGTAAATGTGAGCAAGATAAAACAAAGCATTGCAATTGTGCAAGCATACCGTTGGAAACAAAAGCAGAGTGGTACATAGCATGTAAAAGACTGATAAAGAATTCAGTTTCAAATTTAAAAAAAAGTAAAAAAAAAAAAAGTGACCATGAGTAATTCCTCCTATAATAGAAATTAAATTTAATAAAATTAGAACTCAAAACTAAAATAAAACAATAAAATGATACAAAAATAATGTGGAGCTAAAGAAACAAATTGAGACCTGAAACAATATATCCCCATAGCTAATAAAATGGAAAACAACAATGAACTGCTTGCACATAGTTAAAAGTCGAATTACTTACATAGAATAAAAGCAAGAGATAGTCATAGTCAAAACAAGGGAAAAGCAGAAATTAAAACGATAATTTGTAAAATATAGATAATTTAACATATGGGCATTTCTGAAGTAGAGGACCTAAATCATAGGAGTTAACCTAAAAGCAGCAAGAAGAAGAAACACTTCTGGGTGCAGTGGCTCACACCTGTAATCCCAGCACTTTGGGAGGCCGAGATAAGTGGATCGCTTAAGCTCAGGAGTTGAAGACAAGCTTGGACAACGTGGCGAAACCACTTCTCTACCAAAAATTAGCCATGTGTGGTCCGGCATGCGTATACTCCCCAGCTACTCCAGAGGCTGAGGTAGGAGGATCACTCACACCTGGGAAATGGAGGTTGCAGTGAACTGCAGTCGAGCCGCTGCACTCCAGTCAGAGGGACAGAGCAAGACTCTGTCTCCAAAAAAAAAAAAAAAAAAAAAAAAGGGGGGGGTGGGGAAGGAAAAGAAGAAACTGCAAATTCCATTTTTAACAAAATTAAGAGACTTCATACTTCATATCCCAAAATGGGAAGCAAGGTAGAAATATAAGCAGTAAAGATCAGAGAGAGGTTTGGTATAAACTGAAGAGAGGATGTTTGGGGTTGCAGATTAAAAAATACAAAGGCAGTAGAGCACAGTTCTCTGAATTAGGTGGTGTATGTTGACATACAAAACTCAAAATTCTCACGAGCAGCAATGAGAACAGGATCACAGGCTGATGGTGAGTACTTATGTGGACTTTACTAGACGTAATGTGTTGAGAAGCTGGAAGAACAGAGTCGAGTAAGGCTTCTTACAGACAAGGTGTTTGTGCCTGCAGACTTTGGTGAGGGAAGGGAATAAATGACAGATTCATTAGTGTAAGCAGTGCCGTATTGCTAATCTCTTGTGGGTGGGGATAAGCAAAGTCTAAAAAAAAACATTTATATCTGGACTTTACCTTGTGTTTTATGTGAAAACTTTCAGGAAAACTATAATGAGTAATTTGTCAAAAAAGAGATGGCACAGAATTTATACAAAGATATTACCAGAAAAAAGGAAAGGAAGGAAAATTGTGGCCACAAAATATATAAAAGAGCAATTGAAAATTCAACCAAATATCACCACGAGAGAAAACATATTAAAGCCGTTGTCCCTGTAGAACAAGTATATAAACAGAAACAGGTGCTCAGATACAATAAGATATGATATCAGTAACAAAGTATAAGAAAAAATAGTTATCAACAAAATGAAGGCCAAAATGGAGGCAACACAAAGAAAGTGTTCAAAATATAAGAAACTTAGAAGACAAAATTGAGAAAAGCTAGTAAATGTGTGAAAATAAAGAGAGATATTTTTTAGAAAGAAAATGATAAGGAAGAAAGGCAGAATTGAATAGTATACATTTTTTTTTTGGATGACAAGAGTTAATTTTCTCACCTTTTATAACATCAGAACTTTCTAAAAAGTGGTTCATCGAATTTTTCGGATTGAGATTGTTATACATACTGTTGGTCTCAAACGCGAAAGAACACTGGGAATATAGACAGCATCCCTGAGCCCATTTCTAAAACTACTTAAAGACAAAATCCAGCCAAATGAATGACGATGGGAAACCTTGTGGCAGAAGGATTAATATTGTGCTCAAGTCCAGAACAGTGAAGTATATATCAGGTCCTCTGAAGAATAAAGTTTTCCAAAGTCATTTATACCAGCCAGCTTTTTCATCAAATGTAAGATTCTCAAACAAATAAGAATACAAGGAACATAACACCTCCTCCCACCCCCAGATACCTGTTTAAAAGTTCACCCAATCTAGCGTTGAATCGAAATAAATCCATAGGGAAGTCTCCAGCCACTTAATATATTTCATGATTTTTCTTTCCCTGTTAGCCTCAGGGAGATAATTTTAAAATTGGAATTTCAGGAACTTAAAGATATCAATTGTGGGAACAATTTTAAAGTTCAGCAATTTGTTTTACCTTGTTTAATTTTTGATCTGTTGAATTCAAATTAATACTTTTCAAAATACAATGGCATTTTATGATTTAATTCCTGTGAAATTATTTCTGTTCGTATGTTTGAATATATACATATTGACTATGTCTGGAATTATGTTTATAACTGATGTTTCAGATGGTATTTCTAGGTAGTAGCGTGTTGAGATGTAAAATCGTTTCTATTTGTGCTGTTTTCTCTGTATTATTTTTATTATTGCTTGATTTTAAAATAACGGACACATATCATCTTATGAAAATGAGTCATTTAAGAAATAGAAGGCTTTCCTGACTCCCTGCCGCCCCTCCAACACATACACAAAGGCAAGGAATAGGTGTATATTCTGAGTAACGAAGAACACAAAGTCTACATTAATACCAAGCCTTGATGACACTTATTTTTATTAATTGTATTCTTAATTTTATTTTACTTAGGTTATGCACATTCGGAAACTACTTCAGAAAATGGATCGTCCAAATGGTCTTTATCCAAATTATTTGAACCCCAGAACGGGGCGCTGGGGTCAGTGTAAGTATTTCTAGTATATCTGAGGCTTTCTTAAAAGATTATTTGTCTGAAAACTCTTTGCTTGATACAGTAAAAAGTTGACTACGTGGAGTTAGAAACTCTCAGTTAGTGTCTGACCTTGTGGCCTACTGGTTCTCTTCTTTGGCATGTTTCTGATCTCTCTTAGCTTCAGTTTTCTCATTTATCAAAAGGAAATATTAATAACATGTCTTCTAAGAGTATTTTATTCTCTGTATTGCTAAAATACAGTGTGGCAGTTTGAAGATTATACGTAAAAGCTCTTACTAATAAATTATATCTTCATGTAAATAAAAGCCCTGCTTAGGAGAGGGAGGTGAAGGAGGAGTGTGAAAAACAAACGAGCACAGTAGATTACTAGAAGGGGGGCAGTTGCTCTTGGATGAGCCATGTCTATTCATTCATTTTAGAAGAAGCCATCTTGGCATTCATTATTTACCAGTCTCTCTGCTAAGTTCCTCGAAGAGATGGAGATGGGAAAAGAACATCGGGCTTGGCCTGAATTCACAGGCTGGCAGGATAGGCAGACACATAAATATTATTGTACAGGAAGGTACGAGTTGTTGCATGAAACGGTGGTAGAAGCGATTCCCTCTGCTAGAGGGCAAAGTGTTTTGTTTAGGGAGGGGGTAATTTTTCTTAATAGAGCTCATTTATTTTTGAAGGAATTGATTTTTAAAAGTAACAACTAATATTTATGTGGAAATGCGGAACTTACAGAATTTTAGTAATTGTAGGTTTATCAGTGATATTTTTTTAAAGTTAGGAAAATGAAAACAATAGAAGTTACAACTTTGTCACTAATAAAACATGATTCAGTTATTTTTGAGACTAATAAAATCATAATGAAATAGTAAATAAGAGACAAAAGTAACAATCATTTGATTTTTGTATTGAAAACACTGCTGATTCTGCCAGTAAGAAAATATGCGGTGTGAGTACCAAGAATAGGAAAACATTTGCCCTGGAATTGTCTTTTTGTTCCTTTCCAGGAAATTGTCTTTTATTTTATGAAAGAGAAGCAGATAGGTCAATATAATTATGTCTTTCATGGATCTGGGAATAGATCTCAACCTTTTTTGACTCTTTTTATATTTACTTTTCCTGTTCCCTGAAATTATTTACATATCACTCATTTTCTCTTTATTTTGAAGAAGATGTAAGCGCTAATGCCTAGACTGAGTCAGAATATTTTCCTGAAAAACAAAACCCTGAGAGCCGCATTTCTAAAATGTAAAAACGTAGTTTTCTTATTTCAGATAAGAGTGACTGGATTGGATGCCTACTTAGTAATCTACATGAGTTCTATTATAAATTTTTACCCCCGAGAGTTATATTGATATTTGAGAATATTATAATAATATGATATAATAATATATATGAAAAATTATGTTTAGTTCCTGTCTCAGATGATATGCCAGTGTATATTCTATATGGTATTACTATTTAAATGTAAAAGATGAAATCATAAAAATACTAAAAACCAGGTTGAATATGTAATCAGGAAAGCTTTTTCTAAGCATGTCACATAAAACAGAAACTACAAAAAAAAAGTTTCAGTCTTTATTGCATATTACGGTTAACAGTAATTACTGTATATTACTGTTAACTGTATTAGCCCATTTTCATGCTACTGTAAAGAACGCCTGAGCCTGAGTAATTTATAAAGGAAAGAGGTTTAATTAACTCACAGTTCCACAGGGCTGGTGAAGCCTCAGGAAACTTACAATCATAGCAGAAGGGGAGGCAAACACATTCTTCTTCACGTGGAGGCAGGAAGGAGAGATGCTGAGCAAAGCTGGTAAAAGCCCCTTATAAAACCATCAGATCTTGTGAGAACTCGCTCACTATCACGAGAACAGCATACGGGTAACTGCCCCCGTGATTCAGTGATCTCCCACGACACTTGAGGATTATGGGAACTACAATTCCAGATGAGATTTGAGTGTGGACACAGCCAAACCATATCAACCTCCTACATTTAATAATTCAGAAGCAAGTTACAGTCCAGCAAAACATCTTTGAACATATTTGAAAAACAATTTTCATATCCTTTTTATATCAAAATCTCTTATAAAATCATTAGGAAAAATGATCACCCCAATAGAAAAGTGGACCAAGAAAAGTTGGTTCATGAAAAATCAATACACAAATGGATAATAAAAACCTTTAGCCCTACAAGTGGTGTTAATGAAGATAACTTCATTATCTTGGAGATAGTATCATTTGACAGCATCTCTTTTTGTACAGATGACTACTACTGCTGCCAGATTAGTAATTACAAAGACAAATACATTTGTGACTTATCCATATGTGGGTCACCAGAGACCTTTGTGTCTCCCTTTCCTATGTCACCACATCCATAATCAAATCAGTGTAGCTTTTAAACAGACACTATTCTTTGATTAAATTGACAAAGGAAATTGACATCTTCCTGTACCCAGTCTCCAGAGTGTATCTATTTGTATGCTTTTTGAACCAGCAACTCATTTCTAGCAATTTATTCCAAAGAAATTTTCAGAGCTATATATTGAAGTTTATTTACAACAATCTTGCAGTTATTTATAATAGGGATAATTTGGATGCAATCTAAAGCAGTCCTAACAGAACCTTTTGTAATTAGGGAAAGATTTTATTATCTGTGTTATTCAATACAGCAGTCATTAGCCACATGTGGCTATAGAGCATGTGAAACGTTGGTAGTATGGTTGTGGAATTACATATTAAATTTTATTTTTAATTAACATATTTAAACAGCTACTTGTAGCTAGTGCTTCTACATTGGACAGTGCAGCTTTTAAACATCTTGTAATAGGGATTTGGTTAAATACTTTTTGGCCCATCCATATGTAGTATACTATGCAGCCATTAAAAGTTATGTTTTGGAATACCTTGACATAGATAAATATGACATATCTAGAAAGATAGTTAGAAAACGAAATGCTGTAAAAGTAGAAACCAAAGTGTTATGTGTGGTTTTTTCTAAATGATTGTTTTTATTTTCTCCTTTTCATTTACCATTACTATCCAAAGTTGATTATGAATATCCATTATTTTTCATGTTAGCTTAAAACATTTTTAAATAAAGAGAATGCCATTTTCCATACCAGCATAAGGATACTCAAAAAAGTAAATCACAGTTTGAGAATTGCCAGCCCTGAAATGATCATAAGTACAGCATTGATGACATGGAGGCAGGGAATCGCTTGAACCGAGGAAGTGGAGGTTGCAGTGAGCCAAGATTGCGCCACTGTACTCCAGCCTGGGTGACAGAGCGAGACCCTCTCTCCAAAAACAAAACAAAACAAAAAACAAAGACCAAAAAAACAACTCTTTCTCTTCAACATTGTGTTGAGAAAATGGATAGCCAGGTGAAAAAGAATGCAGTTGAGCCCCTAGTCTATATTATCTATAAAAATTAACTCAAAACAGATCAAAGACTCTAAATTTGAGAACCAAAACTGTAAAACTCTTAGAAGAAAACATAGGGGCAAATCTTCATGACCTTTGATTTGACATTGGATTCTTTGATGTGACACCAAAGGCACAGGTAACAATACAGAAATAAAAGGTAAATTGGATTTGATTAAAATGGAAAATTTTTGTGCATCAAAGGATACTATCCATGAGAATGAAAGACAACCCACAGAATGAGAGAAAATATTTGCAAATCACATATCTGATAAGGTTATATACACAGACTATATAAAGAACTCCTACAACTCAACAACAGAAGGCAAACTACCCAATTAAATAGTGGGTGAGGACTTGAATAGTCATTTCTTCAAAGAAGATAGGCAAATGGAAAATAAGTACATGAAAAAGATGATTAACATTAAATTGCAAATCAAAACTCAGTGAGATGCCACTTCACAGCTACTATAATCAAAAGGATGAAAAATAAGCATTGGCAAGGATGTAGAGAAATTGGAACCCTTGTACGTTGCTAGTAGGAATGTAAAATGGTGTAGCTGCTGGGAAAAAGTGTCAGTTCCTTAAAAAGTTAAACATAGAATTACATGTGACCCAGCACTTTATGTCCTGGGTCATATATAAACCCAAAAGAATTGAAAACAGAGACTCAGATACTTGTATGCCAGTGTTCGTTACAGTATTATTCATGATAGCCAAAGGTGGAAGCAACTCAAGTGTCCAACAGATGAATGGGTAAACAATATGAGTATGAACATACAATGGACTATTAGCTATAAAAAGGAATGAAGGACTGATACCTGCAGTAATATAAACAAACCTTGAAAACAAAAAAAAAGCCAGTCACAAAAGGACAAATATTATATGATTCCACTTATATCAAATATCTGGAGTAGTCAAATTCATAGAGACAGAAGGTAGATTAGAATTAACCAGAGGCTTTGGATGAGAAGAGAGTAGAGAGGAGAATGGAGAGTTATTGCTAGAATATCTATCTGAAGTGATGAAAAGTTTTGGAACTAGGTAGTGGTGATGGTTTTACAGCACTGTCAATGTAGTTAATGCTACTGAATGGTACATTTTGAAAATAGTTAAAATGGCAACTTTTGCGTTATATACATTTTGTCACAATAAAATTTGCAGCAGAAAAGATAACTTTTATTCCTCTGCATTTTTTCCACACAAAATAAATTCAAATTACATTATAATATATTTGCTCTCAGCAGTTTTTAATTTTGATTATAGAAAGAGCCATTCACTGATTATTTTGGCAGAAGATCTTTAAAATCCTAGCGAGCTACCCTGGTATCCTTTTACCAGCTGTAGTCCTTACAAAATTGTCCAATTTGTTCCTTTTAATGCTTTTGTATATTTTATATCAGCCTCTGAAAAGTATATCAAATTTTATTATTATCATTGAGCAGTGTACATCTGTCATATTTATAAATAGTCTGCAAAACAAACATTTAATTGAACTGAAATTTAACAATTCAGCTTTGGCTAACTATATTATAATTAGAGTAATGATAATATCTGTGATATGCACATAGCAATCACAGAGAATAATTACTGGTAATTACCTTCAGGAAAAGTACTTGGCAACAGATATAAAAGAATATAGTAAGGAACCTAGATTTAAAGGCAAATTGCTAGTTTTTTTCTTTTTTCCTTTTCTAAAAAAAACCTTTATTTTTTTCTACTGGTTTTCTAAGCACAATACGTAACCTATGTCACTTAATGATTAAAGTGAAGAAAATACAGGAAATCAGTCATTACTGATTCATTGTTTTATATTACTGACTTTATAATGTGGAAGAACAAGAATGGACATGTTACTTTGAAGTAGAAAATGAATTCTGATTTTCTTGCTTAATAATTTAGATAATTTAACTTCTCTATGCATCTTTCTTCATCTGTTCTAATTGTACTTATTTAATAGAATTTTCATGTGGGTCATATTTATGACATAATATATTTGAAAATGCTTCAAATTAGTTTTTATTCTAGAATTTCCTATAAGAACACAATAGCTTCTGTTAGAAACCTGCCGCTAACTGTATGACGTATTGAAATAAATCATATGAATCATTGTTATTTAGGAGTATTTTATAATTGTTATCAATTTCTGAATATCAAAAGGGCCTTAGAGGGACATGGTTTATCAAATTTGACATGTAGGCATGTACTCTACAGGAAAGAGAAGTGGCTTCAAGTTCTTTAGTGTTATCCCTTTGCCTGAATGTAATTTCAGGTGGTCTGTAAAGCAAGATGGACAGAATTCTCACTTGAGAAGTTTGGTTTTTTTGTTTGTGTATTTTGCTTTCAATGAAGATAACTGATAAGAAAATGTAATATTCTCTGTACTATTCAATAATAAGGTTAATTTTGTTTTATTGTGATTTGTTATTGTAACATTTTCAATTCACATTCTTCCTTTTGCACTCAGTGAACATATACTCTGTTAAAAGTTAAACAAGGCATGTACCATAAAGTGTCATATTCAGAGACTCACGAGAAACCGGACCATGTTTTGAGAAAACTAATGAGGGAACAAGATTACTTCTGTTTGATTAAAACTGTCTATAAAACACATTGTAATAAATAGACTAAATTAGGAAAAGGAAAAGCTTAAAGCAGAAGGACGCAATAGAAAGCTAACATAATACGAATCTCAGTCTAGGGTAGCTGTCTGTGGGAATGGTAATCATCCTAGATTTTATCCTTTCCTTTGTATCCTACATTCGTTCTTCACTAAGTCTTGTCAGTTCTAACAGTTTCTAAAATATTCGTTTCCCCATTTTAACTGTACCTTTTTCCATTTGGAATACCCACCGCCTTCTCTATGTCCTCTTACTGATAAATTATTACCTATTCTGTTAAAACATGAGAGGAAAACTCTAAATTAAGTAAACTTTTTTAATATAGTAGTCTCTCTTGCAACCATGTGTTAGGGAAAAGGAAAATTATTGGAGTATATGTATAAATACCTATCAAAAGATTAATAGCAATTTTATATGGGTGATAGTATTATAGGAATATATTTTCCCTCATCTACAGGATGTTTGCATTCATTAATTTCACTGATACTAAATATCAATCACTGTTCCAGATGCTGGGTGTATAGATGTGAAAAAGTAGACAGTGTTCTAATACCCTTGGAGAACTTACATACTACTGAAGAGATAAGTATATGATGTGATGTAGTATAATGATAAGAATTCTACCAAAGCTCTAGGCACTAGGGATAAGCACTAGGCACTGTGGATCCCCAAGTACTAAACACAGTTGTCAGTTCACAGGCCTCATGTTTCAGACTCCATCAGCATCTTGATTTCTTTTTTCTTTCTTTTTTTTGAAACTATACTCAAGTTCTAGGATACATGTGCAGAACACGTAGGTTTGTTACATAGGTATACATGTGCCATGGTGATTTGCTGCACTCGTTAACCCATCAACTCCCTAGCCCCCACCCACCAACAGGCCCAGTATGTGATGTTCCACCCCCCCGTGTCTACATGTTCTCATTGTTCAGCTCCCACTTAGGAGTGAGAACATGCAGTGTTTCGTTTTCTGTTCTGTGTCAGTTTACTGAGAATGATGGTTTCTCGCTTCATCCACATCCCTGCAAAGGACGTGAACTCATCCATTTTTATGGTTGCATGGTATTCCATGGTATATATGTGCCATATTTTCTTTATCCAGTCTATAATTGATGGGCATTTAGGTTGGTTCCAAGTCTTTGCTATTGTGAATAGTGCTGTAATAAACATACGTGTGCATGTGTCTTTATAGAATGATTTATAATCCTTTGGGTATATACCCAGTAATGGGATTGCTGGGTCAAATAATACTTCTGGTTCTAGATCATTGAGTAATTGCCACACTGTCTTCCACAATGATTGAACTAACTTACACTCCCACGAAGAGTGTAAAAGCGGTCATATTTCTCTACATCCTCTGCAGCATCTGTTGTTTTTTGACTTTTTAATGATTGCCATTCTAACTGGCGTGAGATGGTATCTCATTGTGGTTTTGATTTGTATTTTGCTAATAAGCAGTGATGATGAGCTTTTTTTCATATGTTTTTTGGCCACATAAATGTTTTATTTTGGGAAGTGTCTGTTCATATCCTTTGCCCACTTTTTTATGAGGTTGTTTTTTCTTATAAATTCTCTGTAGATTGTGGATATTAGCCCTTTATCAGATGGATAGATTGCAAAAATGTTCTTCCATTCTGTAGGTTGCCTGTTCACTCTGATGATACTTTCTTTTGCTGTGCAGAAGCTCTTTAGTTTAATTAGATCCCATCTGTCAATTTTGGCTTGTGTTGCCATTACTTTTGGTATTTTAGTCATTAAATCTTTGCCCACGCCTATGTCCTGAATGGTATTGCCTAAGTTTTCTTCTAGGGTTTTTGTGGTTTTAGGTCTTACATTTAAGTATTTAATCCATCTTGAGTTAATTTTTGTATAAGGTGTAAGGAAGAGGTCCAGTTTCAGTTTTCTGCATATGGCTAGCCAGTTTTCCCAATACCATTTATTGAATAGGGAATCCATTCTCTGCCACACTAAACATGGAAAGGAAAAACCAGTGCCAGCCACTGCAAAAACTTAGCAAATTGTAAAGACCATCAACACTCTGAAGAAACTACATCAACTAATGGGCAAAATAACCAGCTAGCATCATAATGACAGGATCAAATTCACACATAACAATATTAACCTTAAATGAAAACAGCTAAATGCCCCAATTAAAAGATACAGACTAGCTAATTGGGTAAAGAGTCAGGACCCATCAGTGTGCTGAAATCAGGGGACCTGTGTCACATGCAAAGAGACACATAGGCTCAAAATAAAGGGATGGAGGAATATTTACCAAGCAGATTGAAAGCAAAAAAGATCAGGGGTTGCAATCCTAGTATCTGATAAAACAGACTTTAAACCAATAAAGATCAAAAAAGACAGAGAAGGGCATTACATAATGGTAAAGGGATCAATGCAATAAGTGCTAACTGTCCTCAATATATATGCATCCAATACAGGAGCACCCACATTCATAAAGCAAGTTCTTAATGACCTACAAAGAGACATAGACTCCCACACAATAATAGTGGGAGACTTTAACACCCTACTGTCAATATTTGGCAGTAACAAGACAGAAAACTATCAGGGATATTTAGGAGTTGAACTCCTCTCTGGACCAAGCAGACATCTGCAGAACTCTCCACTCCAAATCCACAGAGTATACATTTTTCTCAGCACCACATCACACTTATTCTAAAATTGACCAAATAATTGGAAGTAAAACACTCCTCAGCAAATGCAAAAGAATGGAAATTATAACAAACAGTTTCTCAGACCACAGTGCAATCAAATTAGAACTCAGGATTAAGAAACTCACTCAAAACCACACAACTACATGGAAACTGAACAACCTGCTCCTGAACGACTAATGGGGAAATGACAAAATTAAGGCAGAAATAGATAAATTCTTTGAAGCCAGTGAGAACAGAGATACAATGCACCAGAATCTCTGGCACATAGCTAACGCATTGTTTAGAGGGAAATTCATAGCACTAAATGCCCACAGGAGAAAGCAGGAAAAATCTAAAATTGACACCCTAACATCACAATTAAAAGAAATAGAGAAGCAAGAGCAAACAAATTCAAAAGCTACCAAAAGATAAGAAATAACTAAGATCAGAACTGAACTAAAGGAGATAGAGACACAAAATGCCCTTGAAAAAAATCAGTGAATCCAGAAGCTGGTTTTTTGAAAAGATCAACAAAATAGACCACTAGCCAGACTTAATAAAGAAGAAAAGAGAGGAGAATCAAATAGACACAATAAAAAATGATAAAGGGGATATAAACATTGATTGTACAGAAATACAAATTACCATCATAGAATACTGTAAACACCTCTACACAAATAAACTAAAAAGTCTAGAAGAAATGGATAAATTCCTGGACAAAGACACCCTCCCAAGACTAAACCAGGAAGAAGTTGAATCCCTGAATTGACCAATAACAAGTTCTGAAATTGAGGCAGTAATTAATAGCCTACCAATCAAAAAAAGCCCAGGACCAGACGGATTCACAGCTGAATTCTACCAGAGGTACAAAGAGGAGCTGGTACCATTCCTTCTGAAACTATCCCAAAGAACAGAAAAAGAGCGACTCCTCCCTAACTCATTTTATGAGGCCAGCATCACCCTGATACCAAAACCTGGCAGAGACGCAACAAAAAAAGAATATTTCTGGTCAATATCCCTGATGAACATCGATGTAAAAATCCTCAAAATACTGGCAAACCAAATCCAACAGCACATCAGAAAGATTTCTTTTTTTCTTAAAGCACTTTTAGTTTCTAGGACAATACATTATTTTGCTTTTCTCGTAGCCTTACTTAGCTTCATGCTTCACTCAGTCGTCGTCGTCGTCTTCTTCTTTCCTCCTCTTCTTCCTCCTCCTCCTCCTCCTCCTCCTCCTCCTCCTCCTCTTCTCCTCCTCCTCCTCCTCCTCCTCCTCCTTCCTTCCTTCCTTCCTTCCTTCCTTCTTCCTTCTTCCTTCTTCCTTCTTCCTTCTTCTTTCTTCTTTTTTCTCTTTTTTTACTCCTAGCCTCTCCTAGTGTTGGAACGCCCTGAAGCAAGCTTGTCCAACCCAGGGCCTAGGATGGCTTTGAATGCAGCCCAACACAAATTCATAAACTTTCTTAAAGCATTTTGAGATTTTTTTTTTTTTGCAGTTTTCAAAAAGCTCATCAGCAGTGAGCTTTTTTAATGTGTGACCCAAGACACTGCTGTCAGTGTCGCCAAGGGAAGCCAAAAGATTGGTGAACAACCCTGCTGTAGGGGTCAGTCCTCCACTGTCTTCTCTCCAGTGTCATAGTTTTAAACACCATTTACATGCTGACATCTCTCAAATCTAGAACTCCAGTCCCCACCTTGTCCTTGGCCTCTATCCTCGTATATCCAATTATCTACTTGACATCTTTACTTAAATATCTTATAGATACCTGAAACTTATTATGTCTGTAAATGAGCTCTTCATAATAATTCTGTCCACCTCAAAACCTATTATTCCTCCAGTCTTTCCCGTTTCAGTTAATGGCAGCTCTATTCTTGCTCATGTCATAAATCTTGTTGGCATCCTTTATTTCTTTCTTTTATCTCGCACCACGTTCCAGTTTCTCAGCAAATTCTGTTCTGTCTGCCTTTGAAATATGACTAGAATTCAACTGCCACTACCCTGAGTCATGTCACCATCCCTTGTCTGGATTGTTATAATAGTATCCTAATTGGCCTTTCTGTTTCTGCCTCTGCCTTGTTCAGTCTATTCTTAATACAGGAGCCAGTCATTTTTTACAGAGTAAGTCACATTATGCCGTTTTGTGCAACTCTCCAATTTTCGTGTCAGAGTAAAAGCCAAAGTCCTTTTGGGTCCCTGTGATCTGGCTCTTTTATTATCTTTTCCTTCATTATTCTTCTCCAGCTACACTGGCCTTCTGTCAGTTGTTGAATCCATTAGGCACTTCTCCACTGCAGAGTTATTGCAGCCACTACTTCCTTTGCTTGGATTGATTTTCTCAGAGATACTCACATAGCTCACTCGCTCACTTTCTTCAGGCTTTTTAACTCAAAAGTTACCTTTTCAATGAAGCCTTCCCTGTTCACCTTACCTGATAAGTGGAAGTACAGAAAATTGAAAGATAATGTTTTTTGGAGTCCTTCCTCCTTGTGGTCCATATTTTCTCTGTGAATTAGAAGGCAGTTAAGTGCTGATAGCAGGGAAGAGGTAGAGCAGTGGGGGACTTATGACAAAGAACAAATATCTTCTTCAGGAAATAGGAAAGAACACTAAGGGAGGAGTTATAGAAAAGTTGACAGGCATTGTTGAGGCTCGTGTTGATGGTGAAAATGGTGTATTTGGAGATAACAGTAAAACATACTGACAGCTGGGCTGATCCAAAGTTGTTGTTTAACTGGTTGGGTACAATAGAAGAACAGTGGTGTAAGGGTCCTGAATGGTTCTTTTCCTATTCAACCTGGACTGCGTAGGATCCAGACTTATGGGAACACATGTGTGTATACCTTCCCTTTCTTTTTTTATCTAACAAATTCCAAAACTCATATCAACCCAGCCGCCTACTTTTCCCATTTATATATAGAGTCAACTAAGCATTCCTGGTGAAAATAACAGTACAGGTTAAAGTTACTATATGTTTGTAATTTCCAGTTTCATGTGGATCACCAGTATTCCATGACAATTTTGTTGTTGTTTTTTGTTTTACTTTGATCAGTTTACTTTCCTATTCTTTATTCTTCATGAGTCTTCTATGGAACCCTTCTGTCCATCCCCAAGCCTTTTTGTTTTGACCAAAACAAAAAGAAAAAACCTTTTCTCTTTTGACCATTTCTTTATTCTCAATTTCCTAGGCAATTTTAGTTTAGCTCTATCTTTAGGAAAAATAGTTTTTATATAGATTTTTAAAAACATTTCAGTTTGAGAGTCTCAGTGTTTTAAAAACTGGGTCAAAACAACTAAATTTGTGGAGATTACTGATACGTTCGGACTAATTCCCAATGTTCTTTTGGTTTTGTTTACTTTTGAAAAACTGCTTTATTAAGGTATAATTTACATACAATAAACTGTACCTATTTAAAATGTACAATCTGATGTTTTAAAATATGCGTACACCTCTGGAAACCATGATCACAATCAAAAGCAAGCATATCTATCACCACTTTTCTCTTACCCTTTTGTGTTCCTTCTCTCACTCTCCTCCCTTCCCCCTCCGCCAAAACAACCACTGATCTGCTTTCTGTCATTAAAGATTAGGTTGCCTTTTCTAGAATTTTATATAAATGGCATCTTTTATGCGTACTCTTTATTTGGCTTCCTTCAGCATAATTATTTTGAGATTTATCCATGTTGGGTATAGCACTAGTTCTGAGTGGAATTCTGCTGTGTGGAATACCACAATTTGTTTATCCATTCTCCTGTTGATGGACATTTAGGTTATTTCCGGTTTGGGGCTATTACAAATAAAGCTGCTGTGAACATTGACTTACACACCTTCATATATTCTCATTTCCCTCGGGTGAATACTTAGGAACAGGCTGCTTTTATCAAATAGGAGGTATGTATGTTCAATATTTTAAGAAACTGCCAAGTCGTTTTCCAGAGTACATATACATTTTACATTCCTTTCAGTAGTGTTTCTCCATATACCTGCCAACACTTGATATAGTCAGTCTTTTAATTTTAGCCATTTTATTTTTATTTTCTTTTTCTTCTTTTTTTTTTTTAATTATACTTTAAGTTCTGGGATACATGTGCAGAACATGCAGGTTTGTTACATAGGTATACATTATGCCACGGTGGTTTGTTGCACCTATCAACCTGTCATCTACGTCAGCTATTTCTTCTAATGCTGTCCCTCCCCTATCCCCCTCACCTGCTGACAGGCTGTGGTGTATGATGTTCCCCTACCTGTGTCCATGTGTTCTCATTGTTCAGCTCCCACTTATGAGTGAGAACATGCGGTGTTTGGTTTTCTGTTCCTCTGTTAGTTTGCTGGGAATGATGGTTTCTGGTTTCATCCATGTCCCTGAAAAGGACATGAACTCATCCTTTTCTGTGGCTGCATAGTATTCCAATGTATATACGTATGTGCCACATTTTCCTTATCCAGTCTATAATCGATGGGCATTTGGGTTGGTTCCAAGTCTTTGCTATTGTGAATAGTGCTGTAATAAACATATATGTGCATGTGTCTTTATAGTAGAATGATTTATAATCCTTTGGGTATATACCCAGTAATGGGATTGCTGGGTCAAATGGTGTTTCTAGTTTTAGATCATTGAGGAATTGCCACACTGTCTTCCACAATGGTAGAACTAATTTACACTCCCACCAACAGTGTAAAAGCACTCCTATTTCTCCACATCCTCTCCAGCATCTGTTGTTTTCTGACTCTTTAATGATTGCCATTCTAACTCGTATAAGACAGTATCTCACTGTGGTTTTGATTTGTGTTTTTCTTTTTTCTTTCTTTTTTTTTTTTTTAGACGGAGTTTCGCTCTTGTTACCCAGGCTGGAGTGCAATGACGTGATCTCGGCTCACCGCAACCTCTGCCTCCTGGGTTCAGGCAATTCTCCTGCCTCAGCCTCCTGAGTAGCTGGGATTACAGGCACGCGCCACCATGCCCAGTTAATTTTTTGTATTTTTAGTAGAGACAGGGTTTCACCATGTTGACCAGGATGGTCTCAATCTCTTGACCTCGTGATCCACCCGCCTTGGCCTTCCAGAGTGCTGGGATTACAGGCGTGAGCCACCGCGCCCGGCCTTGATTTGTATTTTTCTAATGACCAGTGATGATGAACTTTTTTTCATATGTTTGTTGACTACAAAAATGTCTTATTTTGAGAAGTGTCTGTTCATCTCCATTGCCTACTTTTTGATGGCGTTGTTTGTTTTTTTCTTGTAAATTTGTTTAAATTCCTTGTAGATTCTGGATATTAGCCCTTTGTCAGATGGATAGATTGCAAAAAATGTTCTCCCATTCTGTAAGTTGCCTGTTCACTCTGATGATAGTTTCTTTTGCCGTGCAGAGCTCTTTAGTTTAATTACATCCCATTTGTCAATTTTGGCTTTTGTTCTTATTGCTTTTGATGTTTTAGTCATGAAGTCTTCGCCCATGCCTATGTCGTGAATGGTATTGCCTAAGTGTTCTTCTAAAGTTTTTATGGTTTTAGGTCTTATGTTTACATCTTTAATCCATCTTGAGTTAATTTTTGAATACTGTATAAGGATGGGTCCAATTGCAGCTTTCTGCATATGCTAGCCAGTTTTCCCAACGCCATTTATTAAATAGGGAATCCTTTCCCTGTTGCCTGTTTTTGTCAAGTTTGTCAGAGATTTGATGGTTATAGATGTGTGGCATTATTTCTGAGGCCTTTGTTCTGCTCCATTGATCTGTGTATCTGTTTTGGTACCAGACCAGTCTATTTTGGTTACTGTAGCCTTGTAGAACAGTTTGAAGTCAGGTAGTGTGATACGTTTAGCTTTGTTCTTCTTGCTTAGGATTTTCTTGGCTATACAGGCTCTTTTTTGGTTCCGTATGAAATTTAAAGTGGTTTTTTCTAATTCTGTAAAGAAAGTCAATGGTAGCTTGATGGGGATAGCATTGAATCTATTAATTACTTTGGGCAGTATGGCCATTTTCATGATATTCTTCCTATTCATGAGCATGGAATGTTTTTCCATTTGTTTGTGTCCTCTCTAATTTCCTTGAGCAATGGTTTGAATTCCTGTACACATATACCCTCCCAAGACTAAACCAGGAAGAAGTCGAATTCTGAATAGGCCAATAACAAGTTCTGAAATTGAGGCAGTAATTAATAGCCTACCAACCAACCAAAGTCCAGGACCAGACGGATTCACAGCCACATTCTACCAGAGGTACAAAGAGGAGCTTGTACCATTCCTTCTGAAACTATTCCAAACAATAGAAAAAGAGGGAATCCTCCCTAACTCATTTTATGAGGCCAGCATCATCCTGATACCAAAACCTGGCAGAGACACAACAAAAAAAGAAAATTTTAGGCCAACAGCATTAATGAACATTGATGCGAAAATCCTCAATAAAATACTGCCAAACTGAATCCAGCAGCACATCAAAAAGCTTATCCACCATAGTCAAGTCGGCTTCATCCCTGGGATGCAAGACTAGTTCAACATATACAAATTAATAAATGTAATCCATCACATTAATAGAACCAGTGACAAAAACCACATGATCATCTCAATAGATTCTGAAAAAGCCATCGATAAAAATTCAACACTCCTTCATGCTAAAAACTCTCAATAAACTGGGTATTGATGGAACGTATCTCAAAATAATAAGAGCTATTTATGACAAACCCATAGCCAATATCATACTGACTGGTCAAAAGCTGGAAGCTTTGCCTTTGAAAACTGGCCCAAGACAAGGATGCCCTCTCTCACCACTCCTATTCAACATAGTACTGGAAGTTCTGGCCAGGGCAGTCAGTCAAGAGAAAGAAATAAAGAATCTTCAGATAGAAAGTGAGGAAGTCAAATTGTCTGTTTGCAGGTGAATGCTTGTATATTAAGGAAACCCCATCATCTCAGCCCAAAATCTTCTTAAGCTGATAAGCAATTTCAGAAAAGTCTCAGGATACAAAATTGACATGCAAAAATCACAAGCATTCCTGTACACTAATAATGGACAGAGAGCCAAATCATGAGTGAACTCCCATTCACAATTGCTACAAAGAGATTAAAATACCTAGGACTACAACTTACAAGGGATGTAAAGGACCTCTTCAAGGAGAATTACAATTTTAGCCATTTTAATAGATGTGTAGTGGTAACTTATTTTGGTTTTAATTAGTTTCCAAATGACTAATTATGTTGAACATCTTTTTATATACTATTTCCTATCCATTTATCTTCTTTGGTGAATTATCTGATCAAACCTCTTGTCTACTGCCTATTAAAAAACAGATTATTTTCTTAATTGTTGAGTTTTGAGATTTCAGTATATATTCTAGATACAATTCCTATGTCAGATATATTCTTGGAAGGTATTGTCTCCCAATCCATGGCTTGCCTTTTAATTATCTTAATAGTATTGAAAAGCAGAAGATTCTAATTAAGAAGTCCATTTTACCAATTTGCTCTTTATGAGTTATTCTTTTATGTCATATCTAAAAAATTTTTGCCTAACCCAAGCACACTAAGATTTCTTCCTATGTTTTCTTCTAAAAGTTTATAGATTCAGGGCTGAGCATAGATGGAGGCTCACGCCTGTAATCCCAGCACTTTGAGAAGCCGAAGTGGGCGGATCACCTCCTTGACCAACATGGAGAAACCCTGTCTCTACTAAAAATACAAAATTAGCCAGGTGTGGCATGCCTGTAGTCCCAGCTACTCTGGGGTCTGAGGCAGGAGAATTGCTTGAACCTAGGAGGCAGAGGTTGCAGTGAGCCGAGATTGTGCCATTACACTCCAGCCTGGGCAACAACAGCGAAATTCCATCTCAAAAAAAAAAAGAAAAAGTGTATAGATTCAGGTGTTGTATTTCCATCTGTGAGACATTTTGAGTTGTTTTTTCTATAGGGCTCAAAGTTTTGTTTGTTTGTTTGTTTTTAACATACAAATATTCTGTTATTTTGGCATCATTTGTTGAAAAGGCTCTCCTTTTCCCACTGCATTGCCCTTGCACCTTTGTTAAAAATCAGTATACGTTTAAGTATACATTTATTTTTAGACTATCCTGTTTATCATTAATCTACACAATCGAAGCAGTGTATACCATCCTGTTTTGATTAATGTAGATTTGTTATAAGTGAGGCCAAATGATGTTAGCCGTCCTACTTTGTTTTTTCTCAATAGTTGTTTTTGCTTTCTTTCTTTTCTTTTCTTTTCTTTCTTCTTCAACTTTTATTTTAAATTCTGGGCTACATGTGCTAGATATCCAGGTTTGTTGCTTAGGTAAACGTGTGCTGTGGTAGGTTGCTGCACAGATCAACCCATCACCTAGGTATTAAGCCTGGCATCCATTAGCTATTCCTCCTGATGCTCTCCCTCCCCCTGTACCTCCCAACAGGCCCCAGTGCATGTTGTTCCACCATATGTCCATGTGTTCTCATCATTCAGCTTCCACTTATAAGTGAGAACATGTGGTGTTTGGTGTTCTGTTCCTGCATTATTGTCAGTTTGCTGACGATAATGGCTTCCAGCTCCATCCATGTCCCTGCAAAAGACATGATCTTGTTCCTTTTTATGGCTACGTAGTATTCCATGATGTGTATGTACCAGATTTTCTTTATGCAATCTATCATTAACGGGCATTTAGGTTCATTCTGTGTCTTTGCTGTTGTGAAAACTGCTGTAGTGAACGTAAGCATTCATATATCTTCGTAGCAGAATGATTTATATTCCTTTGGGTATATACCCAGGAATGGGATTACTGTGTCAAATGGTATTTCTGCCTCTAGATTTTCGTGGAATCACCACACTGTCTTTCACAATGGTTGAAATAATTTACAATCCCACCACCAGTGTAAAAGCATTCCTTTTTCTCTGCAACCTCGCCAGCATTTGCCGTTTTTTGACTTTTTAATAATCACCATTCTGACTGGTGTGAGATGGTATTTCATTGTGGTTTTGATTTGCATTTCTCTAATGATCAGTGATGTTGAACTTTGGATCAATTTGATCAATTGATCAGTTCTGGATCAATTTTGATTAAATCCTTATTCTTATAGTGCATTATTTTTCCTGTGTCTGTGTGCCTGGTAATTTTTGACTAGATTCTAGGTGCTGGATATTTTTCATTCCCTAGAAATCTTCTTGAGCTTTGTTTAGGGATACAGTTGTTATTTGGAAATAATTTGACCTGTTTCCTGTTTTGCATTTTGGATTTTTTAGGTGAATCTGGAGGATTGCTCAGTGAGGCAGGATCTTCCTGAGTACTCTACTGAATGCCCTGTGAATTATGAATTTTTCTTGTCTGGCTGGTGTGAATGTTCCCTGTTGCCAGTAGGCTCTTTGTAAGCACCAGGCAGTGATCCCTCCAGTCCTTACATGTGGTTCTTGCCATAGTCTTAGGTAGTTTCTTCACATGCATATACTGCTCAGTACTCTGCTGAATACTAAAGGAGATCCTTTGCAGAACTCTGGGGTTCTCTTTCTGAGCACATCTGTTCTGTCTGGTATACTGTCCTATAAACTGTAGCGCCCCCAGTCTTTCCAGACTCTCAGCCTTATTTCTTCAACTTAGGGAGTTCATAGGTGTATGTCTTAATTTTTTCTCTCTGTGCCTTTACCTGAAAATTTTCTTGATGCAGTAATCTAGGGGCAATAATGGACTCACCTTGTTTGTTTTCCATCATTTAGCGATTACTATCCTCTGTTGCCTGCTGTTCATTGTCTTGAAAACCAGTGTTCATGTATTTTGTCCAAAGTTTTTGGTGGCTTTCGGTTTCAGGGTAAGCTCAGCGCCCATTACTCTATTTTGGCCAGCAGCACTTTTTTTAAAAGTCAATTTCTATTATGTTATTTTTCCTTCTATTTATTGGGCATTCTTAAAATATCCTATTCCATCCTGCCTCATTTTTTTTTACTCATTTGAATATTTGTATATATGTATATTTCCATCTTTTTCTAACAGTTGCCCTTGAGTTTTAACTTATATCTTGTTTATATTTCTTCTAACAACATCTAGAATTAATCATTACTGTACCTTCCCCCTGAACAACATGAAGACTTGTGTACTTTCACTGCCCCATTGCTCAGCCTTATTTTGAAGTTGAGGTTCAAAGAGTTAATCTCTCTGTTCATTATTGCTTCTTGCACGCTCCATTCTATTCTCCTAGATTTTTTGCTTTAATTCCTAGAACACGTCCTCTAGGAGTTTCTAGTGGTTGGTCGCTGTACACCTTTCCCTCAACCCCACCCAAATGACCTTGCTTCCTAAGTCAAGGTGAAAGAAAAGATCCTTATGCAAGAAATCTCTTTACCTATAAACTCATTTATTTACCCACTTGATCCCCTGTTTCTCCAGTCTCAGAGAATGCAGCATCCATTGTTCCGTCCAGTGTATTAAAAACGCGCACTTTGAATCAAGAGACCCCCCCGAAACAGGCTTTGTGTGAGCAACATGCCTGTTTATTCACCTGGGTGCAGGTGGGCTAAGGCGGAAAAGGGCTTTAGCAAAGGGCGGTGGGTTAGGAGTTGGATTTATAGGTTTGGGGTGGACAGTGGAAAGCTACAGAGTAAGACCAGTTACAGTGGTGGGGGTAGGGGTGAGGAGTATACATTACCATAAGTTCAGTTACAATGGCAGGTGGAGTAAGAGTATTATCATAGTGACAGTTAAGATGGCAGGGTGGGGTGAGGGGCTTGTCCGGGGAAGCTCTGCTGGGCGATTGTGGGAGACAATGGCAAACCAATGGTGAACGCAGGCCGGGGGTGGGAGACAATCAGCCTAGGCAAGCAGGACTTCAGACTTTCAGGCTCCAGGCTTGCATATGGAGACCTGACACAGTGTTTATCCGTTGACCTGTGCTCTGGATCCTATCTTCTCTGGACTCTTGAATTTTTTCTTTTTTGGTATTTGCATTTACTTATGCTATACATTAAACTTCCTGGTTCCTTTCTCATAGCCAGTAGGTCCCTCTCTATACTTCCTTTAACTCTTTTTCAATGCCATAGATTCCTTCTGCCAAATACTCTGTATCTCTTCTTCATGTCTTGGTAAAGTCTATTTAAACAAAGGAATAGTCTGTTTTTCTTGTTTGCTTTCTGTTTACTTCTCAATGCATTGCATTCTGGGCTCTGCTCCCCATCACTTCACTAAAAGTAATTTCTTATGTGGCCCTCTTACTGTCCTATAGAGTAGTCCAAAAATAAGACAAGTATTGCTGTGTGACAGACCCCTCTAAACTTTAGTAGCTTAAAACAATGTTTTAGATAAAATATCCCTAAAAAAAAAAAAAAAGTTTTTATTTCTCTGGAATCAACAGGTTGTCTGTGTGATTGTGCTGATCTGGCTTGGGCTTTGCTTACCTTATTTAGATTTGTTCATGTGTCTGCAGGTAGCTGACAAGTTGGCTGGAGGCTAGGTTGGCCCCGCTGGGGAGGACTCGGCTCTGCTTCGTGTGGTCTCATCACCTATCAGGAGATACCATGCATGCCTTTTACATGGTAGTAACAGTTCCACAAAAAGAAGTGGAGCATGCAAGGCCTCTTGAGGCTTAGGCTTGAAGCTGGCACACTGCTACTGTTTACCGGATTACTATTAAACAAAGCAAAATGCAAGGCCAGTCCACTTTCAAAGGTTGGAAACTTGTTTCGTGTTCTTTACACAGCTTCTGAAATGTTGATTGGAAATTTGTTTTACGTTCCTTACACAGCTTCTTAAATGTTGATACTCCTAGGAATTTTTTCTTCTGACCCTTTCCATTTTGCCTCACCAACCTCATCTCTTTTTACAGCATGACAAACGACGCCCTATATGTTGGTGACATCCAAATCAGCAATTGGCAAACTATGGAGACCAGCCTGTGGCCTGTTTTTGTAGGGCCCTCTAACTTAGAATGGTTTTTACATTTTTAAAGGGTTGTTTAAAGAAACAACATAGTCATCAACAACTCTAACAACAAAGCAGAGGGATATGCAGCAGAGACTCTGTGCAGCAGAGACTCTGTGCAGCAGAGACTCTGTGTGGCCTTTAAAAGAAATTCTCCCCCATGTTAATCAGTATTTCATTAGTAATCTTTCTTGGGTTATAAACTTCTATCTGTACATGTACAGGATATTTGCGTCAGAGTATTTTGTGGTACTTTAAACTCCATATATACGAAGTTGAGCTCAGTATCTTTGCTTTAAAACTTTATCCTCCTAATTTCATCCACATTCTGCATAGTCTTCTTGTATAATCTAATAATTTTCTTCCCATGCTTAAAATTTATTTGCTATATTAGGACTAGGGTGTAGGCTGAAGCCAGAATGTAGGGGATTAAGGAACAAGTAGATTATAAAAAAGAAGTAACAGTTAAGTTCAGACTCTTGAGAGAGGAGCAGAATGGAATTGTGCATTTGTGTATTTCTGTAAGAGACATTCTTATTACAGTCAACTGAGTGGTTTGAAATATTTTATGTGGACATAGGGCTTATAAGAAAATTTAAAAGCTCTAGGCACAAATATAATGTTTACAGAAGATTAAAAAACCCTGAAACAGAATCTTTAATACCAAGATTTTAATGCATTTTCTGATAATCTACATTAATGAGATATTGTAAGTTTTTTAAAAATTATCTTCATAATGGATATTTAATGCAAGTAATTGAATGTAGTACAATTTTAGTATTGGGGAATTAGGAAAGTGTTTAAAAATGCATACATGGAAATTTTATTAAAACTTGAGCCAGGTGCGGTGGCTCACATCTGTAATCCCAGCCCTTTGGGAGGCCAAGGCAGGTGGATCACGAGGTCAGGAGTTCAAAACCAGCCTGGCCAAGATGGTGAAACCCCGTCTCTACTAAAAATAGAAAAATTAGCCGGGGGCGCCTGTAATATGTTTCAGTTATGGGGTGGGATTTTGCATTAACTTTTAAGAACATCTTGACAAAGAATCATTATATAACTACAGTTAACCCTTGAACAACACAGGGTGGGGGTTAGAGTCACCAGCCCTTTGCATAGGCAAAAATTCACACACAACTTTTTACTGCCCCAAAAGTTAACTGCTAATAGTCTACCGTTGACCCAGACGTCTTACCAATAACATAGTCAACTAGTACATATTTTGTATATGTGTTATATACTGTATTCTTATAGTAAGCCAGAGAAAATAAAATGTTATGTGGAAAATCATAAGGAAGAGAAAATACCTACACAGTACTGTATTTATTGATACTGTAAATTTATGTTGTCTGTTTACAAGATGAATAGTCTGTCTGAAATGGTGGCAACCACAGTGGCAAACCTCAATCTATGGTACATTTCAAACAGTTCACCTTTTTCTTGTAATATCATGACTTTTCTTTGCCCCTTGGGAGCACTTTCAGATTGCTAGTGGCATTTCATGTGAGTCCCATGGTGTTATTCAAGGTTTACACTACTGCACCAAACACGATAAAAAACACACAAGAACTATGAAAGTTCACTTTTTACAGCAATATGCAATTTACTGAAGACACAGACATGATTAGTGTCACAGGATGTTTTAAGTGGATACTTACAACACGTGAGCTCATTGCATGGCAACAAGAGGTGACTGTGAAATTATTACAGTAGTAAAGTGTGCTACAATTAATCGTACACATTTATGATTTAATACTACATCTTTACATTTGTTTACATTTCTCTTGGCTATCAGTGGCACCATGTATATCTGTGTATGTGTAAGTTTTGGTACATTTTAACTTTTTCTAATAGATTTGTAAATATTTCATGATACTAAAGGTTAAAATAGACTAGTATCTACACATACGTTATTCATTCATGACACACCGGACTCTTTCTCAATATTTTCTCTATTTGTAGGCCATGTGGCTTGTCTATGAGTTTTTCCACATTGTTGCAAATATTAAAAGTCATTTCAATATATTTATGTTTAAATATTCACATGAGTGGACCCCTGGGGTTCAAATCTGTGTTGTTCAAGGATTAAATGTTTTATGATTTGAAAAAGGTTTTTCTGTGTACCACATTTTTAAAAGGTGTTCTATAAAATCATCTTGAATAACAAAGTAGTTACAAACTTACAAGTTCCACACCATAAAGAAAACAGGAGTTAAATGAAGGTTTGTTTAGCTTCCATATGGTTTGGTTTTTATTCATGGAAAGGACAAACAGTGGGAGCAGATTATGAGACAGAGGAATAAGAAGTTAAACATGGATAGTATTAACTAATTGCAGTGATTGAAGAAGTAGTGAACTTGAGAAAGTTATAGTAGTACTTCTGCTTCATGGAAGAAGATTCAACTATAACTTCACCACTGTGGCCAGCCATCTTTCTTGAGACCACAATGAAATGAAAGAAGAGAAATATTTATAAACAGGAATAAACATAATAATAGAAAGATTTGGAGGCAAGCGGGATGTAATAATGAACAAGAGATTTCAACAAATTGGCAGAACACAGTGTGTCTGGGAATGGCTGCATAGGGATTACAGAAAAGGTAACTGATGGAATTCCCGAGAGATTTTGGGTTCATAAACAATAGATACAAGTAAACAAATATATGAAAAGTAGAACAAAACCCAGCTACTTATTGAGGGTCATTATATGAAATGTGGGCTCTACCTGAAATCCTTATGTGCCACCTCCATCCCTGGCATTTACCACTAGGAATAACTATACAGCTCTTTTGTAAAAAATCAGTTTCATTTAGGAAAGTAAAAGCTTTCAGTAGGGATGTCAGTTTCCCAGAATAAAGTCTCCCTTCATTCTGAAATTTGGCCAGGTCCACTGTCCCACAATACCTATTACTGATTCTGAAACAAAGCCTACCAGTTAGCCCACATTTCCTCAAAGCATTCTACACAGAAATCATCCCGTCAATATTCCCACTCAGGGGACAGAATTAGTGACAATTAGGTCTATTCAGTGGAGAATAACGCTATTGAGTAGAGGAAACCCATGCTAGCTACCCACAACTTTAAAGTACAGATAATTTAATAGTGGTTGACTACCACAGTG
This sequence comes from Sapajus apella, assembly GCF_009761245.1. Lineage (NCBI taxonomy): Eukaryota > Metazoa > Chordata > Mammalia > Primates > Cebidae > Sapajus > Sapajus apella. The sequence continues at coordinate 2,674,143 of NW_022437009.1, read as the reverse complement.
GAATATCATATAGAAATGCAAATAAATGATACACTGTTACATACAACAACATGGTTGAATCCTGCGCTACCGAAGCTAGATGTGAGAATACATTTAATTAATATATTAAATATACCAATAGGCACAATAAGCTCATAGTAATTGGGAGAGGCTGTCAGATGGTAAATGTGTTAAAAATTCAAAAAAGTACTTACTCTGAAAGTTAATATATTGGTTTCTTTTTTTTGGGGGGGTGGGAATTATGATTGGGTAAGATACATGGAACATATTGTTCTGACTGTGGGTTATACAAATGTTCTCTGCAATAAGGAGAACATTTATGCTTTTCTGTACACATGTTAAGTTTCACAGTAAAAAAAAATGCAGTCAAAAAAGAGATCCCACAGGAGACAGACAATTCTATAGATAAACATTTTTAATTCTCTGTTTTAGTCAAAAACCTCTGAGAAGATATATTCATAAAATAAAAATAGGATGCTATGAAAGGAAGCAATTAGAGAATGAAAAAAGGGTTCAGATTAAAAGTATGATTGCTGACATTAAAGCTTTAGTGGAGAGACTAAAGATAAAATTGATTTAATAAGTTCTTGGAATATACAGGAAGACTAAAAGACTAAAATTTGAGAGAAAAGAATAATAGAAACTCAGTACAGGAGGTCCAGTTTCCAATTAACGAGCCTTTCCGAAGAGAGAGCTCAGAAAGTGGAGTACAGAAATTAATCAAAGGAATAGTAGAAAAGATTTTTCCCAGAGCTGTAAGATAATGATCTTTCTTTTGGAAAGTGCCTAGCACAATGGCTGTAGGAACAAACAAATTAAAAAAAGACTTTACCTAGATCTAATCAATGTTTAAGTGAAGATTGTAAACCTTGGAGAAGAGAGTTGAGTGTGAGGAAGTAGGACTGGGAACATGTTAAGCCTGTTAAAAAATATAATATCAGATTTCTTATCAATTATACTGGATGTGAGAAGGTATTAGAATGGTACTTCCAAGAAGCTCTGAGGGAAAATTATTTCCAACCTTGAATTTGATACCAATATGAAATAGAATTGAGAGAGCATAACAATAACGTTTTCAGACGAAAAGGTTTACATCCCACACACTCTTCTGTGGGAAGTTATTTCAGAATGTGATTCAGTAAAACAGTTATAGACAGAGACACAGGACTGAAGAAACAATGGGCGTAACTCTGGAAAGCAAGAAAAAGAGAGGTGTGAAGATGACAGCTGTGGAGCATGCCCAGAAAATGACCAGGTTGAGAGGAAGGTCCCTAGAGGAACGAGGAGCGAAGGGTGACTTAGCATAAGTAGCATGGTTGAGAGGCCAGGATACAGTAAATGGGGAGGAAATTGATGGGACACAATAGGAAAGCAGTTGGAAAATCTGGAAAAAACAAAAAGCTATACAAGAAAGTCATAGTTAAAATATAAGGACAATTACAATGCAGCATAATTTTATGCAGTTGGTGATGTCTAAGAAAAGACTGGGCAGTTGATAAGGTGGTAATGTCACTGAATGAGTCAAGATATTATGACATAACCACAAAAATGAGGTGGTAATTGATGGGAATATTTTGTCATAATTGTTTTGATAACATACATGTTTTTAAATAGTACCTCTTCAAATGCAAAATCACTGCTCTCTTGTTCGTTACCAAATAATGTGCCCAAAAGGCACCACTAACTTTTACCCCATCCCAAATGCCCATTAAATATAAGGGACTCTCCCTATCTACTCTATTCATTTCTGTATTAATATTTTACAAGTTGTATGTTAACTTTTATGATTTTTTGTGATTATAAAATGTGTCAATCTGTTAGACTTAATTTAGCTCCTAACTATAATCTGTTGTATAAATCCATCATATATTACCATCATTATAAAATTTGTAAATGTAAGTATGATGAGTATGGAAAGCTATTCAAAATTTAATTGTGAATTTCTTGTGCTATCTGAAATTTAGAATAAGACATCTTATTATAGCCCTGTCTTCTGCTCCTCCAAGTGACTTCTATAATACCCAGTCACTTAATGTTTGAGATTCAGGAAGATTTCTTAAAGCAGAGGTGTCCTGTTAGATATTTAGATGGAAAATAAAGAATATCATTAAACTAACAAATCTTAGTTGAAAGCAAATGGCTTTTTTTTTTTCTTTCCTGAGACAGAGTCTCATTTCATTGCCCAGTCTGGAGTACAGGGTTGTGATCTTGGCCCAGTGCAACCTCTGCCTTCTAGGTACAAGGGATTCTCATGCCTCAGCCTCCCAAGTAGCTGGGATTATAGGTGTTCACCACCACACCTCTCTAATTTTTGTATTTTTAGTAGAGATGGGTTTTTACCATGTTGGCCAGGCTGGTCTAGAACTCCTGACCTCAAGTGATATGCTCGCCTCAGCCTCTCAGAGTGCTTAGATTTACAGGTGTGAGCCACCACACCCAGCTGCAAATGGCCATTTTATATGATGTTCGAAACCTGGCAAAACAAACCTGTGGTGGTGATAGAAATTTAAAAAAAAAAAAAAAGGTTATCATTGGGGGTTGGGTATTGACTGTGAAGGCCACATGAGGAAAATTTGTATGATGCCAGAAATGTCTATAATTTTATCTTGGTGGTGATTTTGTTGGTGTATACATATGTAAACATCAGAATTATACACTTAGGATTAAATAAAAAAGAAGTGAGAAGTAATAGCATTTGAGATGAGGTGAAAGTAAATTATGGGCGTATTGCCTAAAGTGAATGATAGCTCTTTTCCCCCATTTATTACTTTCTACACAAAAGATGATTTTTAATAGTATACGTTACATGTATCCACATGACTGTAAGTGTCTAAAGTTAAAATTGAAGGGCTCCTTCCTTAGAGCATTGCTTGAGTCCAGAGTTTGAGATCAGATCTTTTCTTTTCTATATGTACACCAACATTCTTTAAACACACATTTTTAGAAGTATCAAACTATGTAATTCTGAAATTTGCTCTCCCTGCCCACTCAACAGCATAATAGACATCTTTTAGTGTCAGATTATAGATTCACCTTGATTCTCTTTAATGATTGTGCAGTCCTCCACAGTATGTTTATATTGTAACTTATCTTCCTCCCTAAACATTTCAGGTTATTTTTAGTTTCTTACTAATGAAAATAATTCTCATTAACTTTTATTACGTCTATATTTGTATATTTCTGTAAATACTGTTGTAATTCCAGAACTACAATTTTTAGGTTAAATTTTGGTAGCTACTCCAAAATTGTCCTTCAATTTCAGCAATGGGGACCATAATCTTGTCAACATTGGATATTATCAGTCTTAATGTTTGCTGATCTAATAGACAAAAATTGAATCTCATTGTTTTAGTTTGCTTTTCTCTGGTCAGTGGTGGAATTGGGCATCTTTTCTTATGTTAATTACCAATTGGTGTTTCTTTTTTTGTTAATTGTGTGTACCCTATTTTAATTTTCCCTATTTGTCAGGAGTTGTAGTTTATGACAGTAATCCTTTTCTTGTTACGAATGTTGCAAATTTCTTCTCCATTTCTTGTCTTTTAAATTTGTCTTTTAGCTTTACCGTATGAAACTATCTATTCTTCCTTTATGACTCCTTCATTTTGTATTTTCCTTAAAATCATTTACTTAGGAAGACCAGATATGTTCTTATATTTTGTTCTGGAAACTTATTCTTTTGTGTTTTACTAATAAATAATTAATCATTCACAAATGTATTTTGTGAGCTAAATATATGAAAATTAGCATTTTCCCCCAAAATGAATAGCCAATTTTTGCCACAAAACACTAAATAATCTATCTTTTTCTCACCAATTTAAAAACCAGGGATAGTACTGTATGAATGAGTGAATGAGGATTATACAAAACATAATTATTTTTTTTAATGCAGAGAAGAGGATGTCAGTTTTGAAACAGTTGGAAGTATAGGGCAGGGTTTGTAGAAGGTCAGGGATAAAAGAGTGGTTGCTTGGAAGCTGTAGTGTCGAATTGGATAGGTTTAAAAGTATAGGTCAGATGAAATAAGAATGTATCTAGGACAAATATAGGCATACCCATATGCTTATATATTTATCTCTATGCTTTGCTTTATTGCACTTTGCAGATATTTCAGGGTTTGGCGTGTGTGTGTGTTTGCAGATTGCAGATTTGTGATAACCCTGTGCTGAGCAAGTCTACCAGCACCATTCTTTTGACAGCATGTACTTGCCTTGTGTCTCTGGGTCGCATTCGGGCCATTCTTGCAATATTTCAATTTTTTTCCTTAGTATTATGTCTGTTATAGCGATCTGTAATCAGGGATCTTTGATACTACTATAGTACTTGTTTTGGGCAGCATGAACAGCACCCATGTAGAATGACAAACTTAATAAATGTTGTGTGTTCTACCAACTGGCCATTTCCCTGTCTCTCTCTTTTGACCTCCCTATTCCTTGAAACATAACAATATTGATATAAGGCCAATTAATAACCCTACAATGTATGCCTAGTATGCGTTAATAAATATAAATGCTTCAATGGCCTCTTAAGTATTCCAAGTAAAAGAGTCGCATGCCTGTCACTTCACATCAATAGCTAGATATAATCAAGCTTAGGGAGGAAGGCATGTGGAAAGCCAAGACAGGCCAAAGGCTAAGCCTCTTGCACCAGTTAGGAGGTTGTGAAAGGAAAGGAAAAGTTCTTGAAGGAAATTGAAAGTACTATGCCAGTGAACACATGTGTAATGAGAAAACAAAGCAGCCATATTGCAGATATGGGAAAAATCTCAATGGTCTGGGTGGAAGATCTAACCAGCCACAACATTCCCTTAAGCCAAAGCCTAATCCAGAGCAAGGCCCTAACTTTCTTTAATTCTGTGAATGCTAAGAGAGGTGAGGAAGCTGCAGGAGAAGAGTTTGAGGCTTATAGAGGTGGGTTTACGAGGTTTAAGGAAGGAAGCTGCCTCTCAAACATGAACGTGACAGGTGAAGCAGCAAGTGCTGATACAGAAACTGCAGCATGGGATCCAGAAGATCTAGCTAAGTTAATTGATGAAGGTGTCTACACTAAACAGATTTTCAGTGTAGATGAAACAGGTTTCTACTGGAAGAAGATGTCATCTCACAGCTAAGAGAAGTCAATGCTTGGCTTTCAAGGACAGGCTGACTCTTTTTGGGGGCTAATGCAGCTGATGATTTTTAGTGGAAGCCAGTGCTAATTTACCATTCTGAAAATCCTAGCGCCTTTAAGAATTTCGCTACATGTATTCTCTGTGTGGCTTGTAAATGGAACAACGAAGTTCAGATGACAGCACATCTGTTGATGGCAGAGTTTAAGGCCACTGTTGAGACCTGCTAAGCACAAAAGATCTCTTTCAAAATATTACTGCTCATTGACAGTGCATCTGGTCACCCATTTTCTGTGGTGAAGATGCCCAAGGAGATTAATGTTTTCATGCCTACTAACACAACATCCATTCTGCTGTCCATGGGGCAAAGGGTGATTAAGACTCTCAAGTCTTATTATTTGAGGAATGCATTTTGTAAGGCTACAGCTGCCATAGGTAGTGATTCCACTAACAGATATCAGCAAAGTAAATGGAAAACCTCTGGAAAGGATTCACTATTCTAGATGCCCATAAGAACATTTGTGATTCGTGGGAGGAGGTCAGAGTATCAACATTAACAGGAGTTTGGAAGAATTTGATTCCAGTCCTGTTGGGTGATTTTGAGGGATTCAAACTCAAGCGGGGTGAGTAACTGTAGATATGATGGAAATAGCAAAGAAGTGGAGCCTGAAGGTGGCACTGAATTACTGCAGTCTTATGATAAGACTTGAACAAATGAGGAGTTGCTTCTTACAGATGAGCAAAGAAAGTGGTTTCTTGAGATGGAATCTACTCCTGGTGAAGAAGCTGTGAACATGGTCGAAATGACAATAATTTAGAATACCACATAAACTTAGTTGACAAAGCAGTGTCAGGATATGAGGAGGTGAATCCAAGTTTGAAAGAATTTCACTGTGGATAAAATGCTATTAAACAGTATCACATGCTACATTACAGAGACATCTTTCATCTTACAGAGAAATCAAATAGGAAGAATCAATCAGTGCAGGAGACTATTGTTGTCTCATTTTAAGAAATTAACCCACCCACCCCAACCTTCAGCAGCTACCACCCCAGTCAGTGAGCAGCCATCATCATCAAGGCAAGACCATCCACCAGCAAAAAGAGTATGACTTGCTGAAAGCCTCAGATGATCATTTGCATTTTTAACAATAAAGTATTTTTTTAATTAAGAGATGAACGTTGTTTATTTAAACATAATGCTGTCGATACAATTTTTATACCTACTGGGATAACAAAAAGTTTGTATGGCTAACTTTGTTGCAATATTTGCTGCATTGCAGTAGTCTGGAAACAAACTTGCAGTATCTCTAAGGTATGCCTGTATGTACTTAAATTTGTATAAATAGTAATCTAGGATAGCAGGTCAACAGCTATTATTATATTATGCAAGGTTATATTATAAAGGAATTCTTGGGTTATTTTTCTTTTTGTAGGTGTATTTTAATTTATTATTATGGCTTAGGAATTACCATTAACTATCGGATAATAACATGTTTAAGAGTGAGCTCTTTTTGCTTAACATCAGATTTAAGTTGAGCTTTCATACTTAGTAATAATTTATTTATTTAAAGATATTACTATATAAAGGGTAATTATCAATTCTGGAAAAGTTTGGCTCTATTGAAATGTACAAACCGTAATTCAAGAAAACGGCTACTAAGTATGTGATGCACCACATCCAGAGAAAAAATATTTTCTAGAAAATTGGATACACGTGGCCAGGTGCTATGGCTTATGCCTATAATCCCAGCACTTTGGGAGGCCGAGACAAGTGGATCACGGGGTCAGGAGACTGAGACCATCCTGGCCAACATGGTCAAACCCCATCTCTACTAAAAATACAAAAATTAGTTGGGCGTGTTGGTTCATGCCTGTAATCCCTGCTACTCGGGAGGCTGAGGCAGGAGAATTGCTGGAACCTGGGAGGCAGAGGTTGCAGTGAGCCAAGATTGTGCGGCTGCATTTCCAGCCTGGTGACAGAGCAAGACTTTATCTGAAAAAAAAAAGGAAAAGAAAATTGGATACACATATAGAGGAAAGTGATTATGTGTACACTTACGGCACTAAATTCGAAGTATGTTGAAAATAAGATTGTCAATATAATTTTTAAATTATTGACCTGTAACATAGTCATTATAATTGAAAAATTTACTTTATCTGTCTTCTCTTTCCCTTACCTCTGTCCTTCTGTTTCTCCTTTATTACAGATCATACATCTGTCGGCGGTTTGGGAGACAGTTTTTATGAATACTTACTGAAAGCATGGTTGATGTCAGATAAAACAGACCATGAGGCAAGAAAGATGTATGATGATGCCATTGAGGTGATTATTTCCAGAACATTTCCATCTACTTAACATATTGAATGTACAATGTATTTGGTAGTGACTAGATGAATACCCTATAACCGTTTTATTATAGACATTCAGGAAATACATATAAGTATTTTATTATATGCATTCACTGTAGGGTTTATTGCAATTTTAATAGAAAAGCCTCATATTAAATCTTCTTTTATTTGTGGCATTTTAAAGAAACTTTTGAAGAAAGAATTTATTATAGGCCAGGCACAGCCACTCACGCCTGTAATCTCAGCACTTTGGGAGGCCAAGGTAGGCAGATTACTTGAGGTCAGGAGTTTGAGACCAGCCTGTAAAACCCATGTCTACTAAAAATACAAAAATTAGCTGGGCATGGTGGCACATACCTGTATTCCCAGCTACTTGGGAGGCTGAGGCAGGAGAATCACTTGAACCCAGGAGGTAGAGGTTGCAGTGAGCTGTTATCTCATCATTGCATTCCAGCCTGGGTGACAAGAGTGAGACTCCATCTCAGTCAATCAATCAACAAATAGAGTGAGAATCTGTCTTAATAAATAAAAGAAGATAAAGATAAATAAGGATTTATTTTAGTGTATTCATGAAAATTGATTTTAATTACTTTTAGTTAATGTTTACAGAGACTGGAAAAACTTCTGACTTTATGTACATTTTCATAAACGATTTTTCTTTCAAATAAACCCTTGAACCTACACATTGAGAGCCTTATGGGTAAATAATTAAAATAATGACAACACAGTTACATAGTATTTTCTACTTCCCAGGCACTGTTCAAACCACCCCCCCTTTTTTTTTTTTTTTTTTAACATATATGAGATCATTTAATCATTATCACCATTTTATACATGAGGACCTTAAGGAACAGTGAAGTTAAGTAACTCGCTGAAGGTCATATTGCTGGTGATTGTCAGGACCTGGAACTGAACAGTCTGGCTGCAGAGCCCGTTCGTTTAACCACTGTATTATATTGTTTCATATTTAAATGACTTCATACCATGATATTGTGACAGTTTATAATTGAAACAAGGTTCCTTCTAGGAAGATTTTATATGGAGCATTTCTAAGAAAAACCTGTGAAATGGAAAAGTAAGCTAAAAGTGTGTTAAGTAAATGTGTTTAGCAGGTTATTAGCTTCTTGCTCTATTATAAACCAATATTCACTTAATGATTTAATTACTTTTTTAGAATTGTATATTTTGTATATACTACATCAACACTGTGCTGATGTAGTCAGTAATTAGTTGTCAGAGTTAAAATTTTTGTTTTTTGTTTTGTTTCATTAAACCAAGAATCTTATTCATTTTATATCCTTACTTTTTAGGCACCTAATTTGCTACAGTTGTTTTAAAAAAATGCACAGGGTTTGAACTTAATATGTGGCTCACAGTGTTTTGCCCATTATAGGTACTTAATAAGTGTTTGTTGAGATATTGTGTTAAATGATAAACTAGGCTAGGCGCAGTGGCTCATGCCTGTAATCCCAGCACTTTGGGACGCTGAGGCAGGCGGATCATGAGGTCATAAGTTCAAGACCAGTCTGGCCAACATAGTGAAACCCCGTCTCTACTAAAGACAAAAAGTTAGGTGGGCATGGTGGCGCATGCCTGTAATCCCAGCTGCTCAGGAGGCTGAGGCAGGAGAATTGCTTGAAATTGGGAGGAGGAGGTTGCAATGAGCCGAGATCGTACCATTGCATTCCAGCCTGGGCAACAGGGCGAGACTCTGGCTCATAAATAAATAAATAAATAAATGGAACTAAAAGTACAACCAAGAATGTAAATTTTAGTAGGAGAATTTTATTCTCTTTTATTAAAATTTAAACCTAGAAAGTTTTGTGATCCAAGATAGGTTATTATCTGGGAAGAATTTAATATTCTTAGAACCATATTTTTGAAAATAGCTCTTAGTAATTTCCGCTAGACTGTGGGCTCCTTTGAGAGGAGAGACTAAATTGTTTAACATTATCTCAGCACATAGTACGATACTTGAAACATAATAGGTATTCCATAGTATTTGATAAATGCATGAATATATTTAATATTTTTATATTTGAGAAAATGTGATATATCATATACCATGCAGTAAATTAATTTTTGCTGTTTTCTTGTAATTTTCTTTAAAACGATTTTGACTTTTGCTTAATTTTTTCCAAAGGAAAAAAAATTGCCTTTTTAATTGTATATGCTTTGAAAGCCATGTCTGTTTTAAAGTTAAGCTTATAAATTCACATTATTTTCCATGAATCATCTGCTATATGTTATGGATCCTGTAAATATTTCTGTACTTTCTCTCTTTGTCCTGTTTTTATTAGTTTTATTACTTACTGAGTCAAGAATAGGTACCTAATAAATGTTTTTTAATAATGGTCAGCTTTCACTTTGAGACATGATCGCAAGTATGTAGTTTTTGCAGTGTTAATTATTTTCAATAACTATTCTGTTAGAGTATTGTAAAATAAATGACATATGGAATGTTTGAAGGAGACAGGAATGACCAATTAACACTCATTCTAATTTGAAGTACCTTATTTTTAAACTTTGTCTTTCTGAGCTTAAATTATTCCATACCCACCTTACCTTCTCCTATCCTTATAGATACCCATTTCCCTGGTTCCTACTTTCTTTTAAAATTATTGGTGAAAAGCCCTAACTGCCTTTTACTCTAGTTATAGTAAGTCCATGTGGATATGCTTGGATTTCTTTTAATTGTAATATGGTAAGAATTATGTTATAATGAACAGAAATTACAAACATATGGATACCATCCTTTAGGCATTTATGGAATACCTTCTATGTGGAAAACGTGCTGGTATCATGAGGTTCAGAAAGCTGAAAAATCCTGCCCCATACTCAAAAAACTAATCTTTTTATTTGTGTTTCAGAGTACTATGGTTAAAAGAAAACAATGACAAAAACTTATAATCCAAAGATAATTTCTTGCTATTTTGGTTTTCAGCCACCTCTCATTCCCCTATCATCAAATACAATTATCTAAGAGCACCATTCATTTATAAAATTAGTTAATAATTAAACCTCTATTGAGTGCATACTACATTATATGCCCTCTGGAATATAGGTGATGAGTAAGACATAGTCACTCCAGTTCTGTAAAACTCAAATTATTATTACAGAGAATATAGAATAAAATTTGCCAAGGCTGATTGTTACTAAACTTGTCAGAGAACAACTGACCACGAAAATACTCCTTTTTGTCAGAAATAAAAGTATAACCACTAATCATATATAATAGTTCCTACTAAGGAAAATGAGTTAATGCCATTTCTTATGCTTTTCCATAGAAATACCTCTAAAGGTAGAAAATAGCTCATCTCAGCAAAGTCTAAGAACATATTTCAAAGGAGCAAAGCTTTTGATAATCTCATTGTAAAAATGAAATGTGATTATTATACTCTGATATACTCGGGTTTAATATAGACTGTTTCTGTCACCATTCTCACATCCTTTGAGTAAAATTTATATTCCAGGAGGATAGACAGTGTTTATAATATGGCTTCTCTTACCCAGGCAAAGCATCCAAAACAAATGCTGAAGTTTGAGAAGTAAGAGACTAAAGATAATATTATATAGAAGGTAATTTTTAGGCCAAGTCTCCCCTCTTCCACTGTGTCTTATTATGGTAGTAATTCAGGTATTTGTTCCAGATTATATGCAATTTGATCACTCACTCCAACACTTATATTAATTAAGTCTCCTAGTTTGGAAAAGTTACTACTTTATAGAATATCATATTTCCCAAGTTTTATAATGGCCAGAAGGATATAGTAAGTTTGAACACTACTAGTTTGCTTCTAAAATTTTGAATATCTTTTCTTTCCTATAGGCTATAGAAAAACATCTTATTAAGAAGTCTCGTGGAGGTCTTATCTTTATTGGAGAATGGAAGAATGGGCACTTGGAAAAAAAGATGGGGCATTTGGCCTGCTTTGCTGGGGGAATGTTTGCCCTAGGAGCAGATGGTTCCAGAACAGATAAAGCTGGTCATTATTTAGAGCTAGGGGCAGAAATTGCACGTACTTGTCATGAGTCATATGACAGAACTGGTAAGAATATTAATAAGGCTAATTATTTAGTCTAAAATAATCTCTAAGTTAAAAATGTGTCCAGGAATAAGAAGGAGAATATATAGGCACTTTTTACTTCAATAGTTTATACCAACATGGCAAATCATTTTCTTAAGAACTTGAATTTTAATTCTGGAAATGTGTCTCTGCATAATTTTTTAAATTCTGAATTCTACCGTTTCTGTTAAAGATTTTGAAGTAATTGTTTGAAAGACAAGAATTGTGGGGTACTTGGGAATATATGGAATAACATTTATTTTAATATAAGAATCTATTTTTTGCCATTTCAGCTTCTATAAAAACAGTTATCTAAAAGAACATAAAATTTACTGATTTAGGTTATATTGCCTTGCCTATCCTCTAGTGATAAAAAGAATAACCAAAAGATAATAGTATTTATCTTTATTGGTATCTAGCTAACTAGTAGTTTTTCAATTAGTTCACCGATAGTTTTTGGAGTTGTTTATGGCTTTAATTAAAGATCCTCTGACATTGCATTTGCAAATATTTTCTGAACTTAAGTGTCCTTACATGAAAAAGGAGGTGATTCTTAATGGTGACAAAAATTGGTTTGGTTGGAGCTGGAAAAAAATTTCTTTTTATGTATAAAGTACAGATACACATATAGTCATAAATAGATATACAGTATATATTTGGTATTAAAATTTTATGGAGGAAGAAGGCAATTAGGTTTAAAAAAAAAAAGCCAAAATGTTTCTTAGGGGTGCGGTAATGAAAAGGGGGCTGAGAAGCACTGGGCTAGACCTTCCAAGGTTTTCTCTGGCTTTAAAAATGTAAGTTTCTATGTGAAGTAATGGATGACTTCCCTGAAAGCCAGAAAACTAGAAATTTCAATTCGATTCCAGAAGTTAAGTCGTTGATTTTATAAAATAACTGAATTTCTGTTTTAGGGTTAATTTATCATCAGATACCATGAAACAAATATGAGTGACTTAAAATTTATGCTAGTTCATCAATATGTCAAGTTATTTTTATACAGTCAGGAATTAAACTTACGACAAAATTGATTTTTCAGTTCTCTTGTTAACTAAAGCAAGGATTCCATTTCTTGAAAGAATATAAATTAAGAGGACAGTGAAGTAGTGTTATTTTATGGTAGCTTAAGTGTTAGTATATATTACATATAAAGGCAGTAATCTGAGTTAGAAATAGAAGCTAAATTATCATGTTGATATAGAATGTCAATTATATACACAAAATATAGCTAAAATTAGTCAAACATTGAGGAACAGGATGGATATTCAATTTTATATTAGAATCCATAAGAATAAGTATTGTGTATTTGCAGCTTTTAACCAAAAATCTAATAATAGATCTAAGATAATTGAATTTCATATAGCATACATACTAAAATATGGTATATCATAGTTATTGCAATTAAATATTTACTCCATGAAACACAGAACAGCCATTATATGCCAAGTGTTATGCTAGATGCTTATAAGATTAAGTATGAACAAGAGCTATTTTCTGCCTTTCAGAAATTTATAGAATACCAGCATTATGAAAAGATTCCCTTATATTTCTGATTTTCATGTTTCATAATGACATTGCTGATGCTGATTCTTGTTCTGATTGTCATTTTCACATTGCAAGTTGATGAACCTGTGACCTTCTTTGTTGTGGTAAACCAAAAAATGATACTAATTGATTTGTGTCCTGCATTTTCAAGTCTTCCATTGTTTTTACTTGTCTTTAATCTCAATTTAGATCCTTTAGTTAAAAAGTGCAGTCATAGTTTTGCTAACTTTCTAGCAGATTATTACATCCTCTGCTGTGTTTTCTTATACCTGTGCTATAATTTTTGGCCACCATATTTTAAAATATCCATTCACTTTTCCTTAGTAGTTATTCTAGCTAAATGTATACTGTAATTATCTACAACTAAATCAGTTCATGATCTGAGCTCTAAAATATTTTCTTATATATGCGTATTATAGGAAAATGTCTTTAAAATTGCCTTAAAAATCCACATAGTATCATTATCTATATACTTTTATTTTGGACCACAATGGACTGTATAAGGTACAAATGTCCAGGTTTGCATTTGTTTCCAAAAGATTACTAGACTCTTATTGGTAGAAATAGATTTAGCAGATGTTAATACATATTATTCTGAGAAACATTTTAAATCAGAATAATAGGAATAGTTATAAGTCTATTTTAAGAAAACCAAATTAGGATCCTTTAAAATGACTTATTTTGCACTGAGTGCAAACAGCAATAATAAAAATAAACAACAAAAATTATTTCATATTCCATTCTTTCAGGGAAGAAAGAAGTCCTTGCAAACAAACTTAAATGGTTTATTTTGCTCAGTTATTTCTTTTGTCGTGTTACAGCATTAAAGCTAGGTCCTGAATCATTCAAGTTTGATGGTGCAGTGGAGGCTGTGGCTGTCCGGCAAGCTGAAAAGTATTATATCCTCCGTCCAGAAGTAATTGAAACCTACTGGTACCTGTGGCGATTCACTCATGATCCGAGATACAGGCAGTGGGGCTGGGAAGCAGCACTGGTAAATAAGCCAATATTCCACTTTATCTGTGAGAGTGTTGAGTCACGCCCTCCTATGATGCCATGCATCCTCACCCAAAATACTGAATGTTACCTCATTTTTAGTACCTGTAGGACAGTTTTTGTTTATCTGATGAAGAAAGTCTTAATTAGTCAATTTAAGTTTCTTGGCAGTAGAAATAAATCTTTTGATCCAGTTTTGTTCTCTGTTAGGGCTACTTTCCTACCAGTATTCACACATTATTACATAACTGTAGGGAGTCATTTAAAAGGCAGTTTTTCAGCACAATTCTAAAATTAATAGGTTAATTTTCTATTCTGTTCTCTTACTGCTTACTCACTGAAAAAATAACACTGCAAAATTGCCCAGTTTCACAGCCTGGGTAGATGACATCCTATTTACTTCAACATGTGTTCTGAATCATTCCTCAGAGCATCACTGTAAGAAGGAACAGTAAATGGTTAAAACTTTTCTAGGTTGAAAGGTTAAAAATGTATGTATATACATATATACATAGATATATTTCAAAGGAAGAATTTTTAATGGTTAGTAAGTAAAGGAAGAAAGTGGCTTACTCTTAAATGCTAGTCTTTCAGGGAATCCGTGGCTATCAGTACCTAGGGAGGAAAAAACTAGTCTTTTATGAAAGTATAGCTTATTTCCAGGGGTTAGGGGTTATTTTATTCTTTAAGATTTACTAATTATGATAAATAACACTAACTATGGTGACTATTGGTATTCTAATTGTTTATCTTACAATCTAGTTAGAATGACTAAGGACATCCCCAAAGAGGTCAGTAGTGCTGGTTAATTGCCCAGACAAGAATGTACGAGATATGTTTTAGGGCAAGATGTATACCAATTTATGTAAAGAGAATGGTTTCACAGTGGCAAAGCGGGAGAGAAGGTTGGAGGCATATGTAGACAGCCGTACACACCAAATCAAAAGTTCTTAGTTGTTCAAGAAAGAAGATGTATGTACACAACTTCCTTCCCCCAACACATGCTCTCTGAGTTTCTTCTGTCAGCTACTGTGTAAGTGCTGTCATATGGGAAGTGGTAAGAGGAAGTTCTTTGTTTGTCTAAAAAGCCCTTCAAATCTTATTTTCCTTTTTTTCTTACCAATTTCTGCCTGCAAAAGCTATCTGACTTTGAGATTTCCTTCTAGAACTGCTAAATGGTTTATAAGGGGGAACTCCTGAAGGCTTTTTTTTCAGTGTGGAGTAACAAAACAGAAGGATCTAATTGTAATCCACAAATTGGTGGGTTTGGGAGACCACTGCCATAACCTAGGAATAATGTGAGATCTTGAACTCAGGGAGTACACTTATTTTTCACTCGTCATTCAGACCTAGATAGTCCTCCCAGACTTTCATAATAAGAGCATATCAATGGAAGCAAGTGGTTGCTTACACAGGACAGGAACAGATTTAGCATTTATTGATGCTGCTTTTCCTTGGCCCCTTGGGTCCAGAATAGGGAGCACAGCTACTAGTGAAACTCTCTCTGTGTAGGAGGGTGCTGCCACAGTTGAGAAGACAGCCCAGCTATTGCCATAGTGGTTTGGGAATAGAATACACACACACTTCTGTTAGCAGTGGCTTACTAATGCTCCCGTAAATTAAGCACTGTTTTATATAAGGGAACTAGATAGGTAAAATGATCGTATAATGAACCTGTTTCACTTTAATGTCCCCTGATAGTTAATGCTACTTATTTAGAGGAATGAGGGAGATGTGACTGGATCCTGTGGGGAGTAGAAAGTGATGGCAGAAGCAGTTTTTATCATTGAAGAATAATTTAGAATAATTCATCCTTTCCTAAGGTCCTTTTCTCCTGTGTGCTTTTTTCAAGTATGGCCCCACTTTTATTTGTTAAGGAGAGGTGTGACAGAGTCAAACTTTAGCCTGTCTAAATTTGAAATATAGTAGGTAGAATTTTGCTTTTATATCCTATATGGACAAACACAAACTCAACATATAATTGGTCAAGAACAATAACTGGAATAGTTATGCTCTAAATTCAAGTTTCAGAAATGTGCAGTGATGAGAAGAGGGAGGCAAAAGAGGCGGTGTCACATCTTAAATAGTATTTGCTCACGCATCACTATTGGCCCTTCCTCTTGGGTGTGAAGAAAGTAAAGGGAAGGCGGGGTGCGGCAGAACAGCAGCATAGCATGTCTTCTGTAGCCTTAGCTGTTCATTCTGTTTACACATTCAAACTTCCAAACTTGCCGTCATGATTTAAATGTCTTAAAGATTAGTCATGCCTCCCCACTACTTTCTTATTATCCTTAAACTGTTTTGATAGTTCATATGGTGGTGAAGACACTTGATTATTATAAAGAAAAGTTCTCAAAAACTCTTGTATCCAAAATTTGTTTAGAATATATTAGAGAAAAGCACCACACCCTTTAAACTTAGCTGTAGTCAAAATGGAGCTATGAAATGAACAGATTAAATAAACACCCTTTAATGTTAATTAGCTTTTCATAGGAAGGAGAAACCCAGAAGAGTAAGAAAAGTAGCAAGACTAGGAACCATCAGCCGTGGCAGACAGCAACGATTATTTAATGTACTTAAACCAGGGTTAGGTAGAATAGAAAAACAAAACAACCACATGTGCTTCCCACTTTTCATGAATGGCTTAATTCTGGAGTGTGCAGTACCTGCAGAAGCATACTATTCGGTTGCTTTGAATTAAAAAATAAGGTTGTGAATACATTCCATTTCATTCAGTATATTTTATTTAGGCATGCCCCAAGATGCAAAAAAAAGTAAGAATTTTAACTTTCAGTCAAGCAGTAAAGCACAGTAGTTAATAATGTGGAGCAAATTACTCTGCACCTGTTTTCCCATCTGAAAAATGGAACTATTAACCTCATAGAGTTGTGAAATTCAAATGTGATTGTATTTAAAACTCTTAGGACAACTTTCAGCACATTAATACCTTATAATTGTTAACTCTTTATATTGTAATTATTATTGTAGTAGGTGGGCTCTTTCTGCCAGTTGATACCACCTGTGATGGCTAACTCATAGTATTATGATTATACAATGTCTGGCACATAATATGTTTTTAGTAAGTATTATCTCTTACTACGGTTACTATAGAGTCCTCCTACTAATACTTTTTTTTATCATGTTGTAGATTATTTGTCCTTGGGAGTGATAAAATTACAATAAAAATTTTTTAATTGAAACTGACCTCTATCTTGATTTGTCAGAATTCACGAACCTTTATTTTGCCAGACAGTCCCCTCATTTAGAAAGAATAGTCTAAATTTGATTTCTAAGTTAGGAAAATATAAGATGTCTTAAAAAGATTAAAGAGTTTTAGAGAGAGAGAAATTCTATAGGAAACATCCTGTTTCTCATGAGTTAATTTTTCCAGTGTGAGAATATTTCCTTTTGATAATACATTATTCTTAAACCATCAGATTTTCATACAGATCTTTATGAACTTTTGATTATTGTCCTTCAGAGTTTTGTTGTTCTCCAAAACTTGAAATTTTACAGAATTGCTTATTTTGTCTGATCTCTTTCATAGGCCATTGAAAAGTATTGCCGAGTTAGTGGTGGATTTTCTGGAGTCAAAGATGTGTATTCCTCTACTCCTACACATGATGATGTACAGCAGAGCTTTTTTCTTGCTGAAACATTAAAGTAAGTAGATAGCTTTAAAAAATGTTTTTATACTAGACTGGTTTTGCTGTGTGATCACTAGATGATGAATTACGACTGTGTGACAGGTTACACTAGTCTTATTTTAAATATCTTTATGTAATTGGGTCTGTAAATTTTTAGCTACATCTCAAAAAGAATGGCTTAGACTATAAGGTAGGTATTTTATCCAAAAAATTTTTGTTCTTTGCTTTTTAATGTGCATTAAAAATCACCTGGAATGCTTCTTAATACACAGGTAATTGGGTCCACAACCACAAAGTTTCAGTAGGCCTAGAGTGCGGCCTAAAAATTTGCATTTCTAACAAGCTCCCAGGTGATGCTATTAATGTTGGTCCTGGCTACTACGGCTAATGAAATCCGTTAGGAATAATCATGCAGTTTTGATAGCTCTAAATTACTGTTACCACTCATCCACCTGGTGAGGCTTACTGTAAAGGTACATGTAAGGAACAGTGGAATAGAGTAGACATATTTTGGTCTTATATTCAAAACCCCAGGTAGAGCTCTCTGTAAACAGACCTGGAGGAGATGGAGACTATAAATATGTCCACTTCCTTAAAGACTGACCAAGTAAATATCTGTTCATACTCTCTCTTAAATTTCTTATTTGTATTTCTTGCATATCTGTACATGAATGCCTTGTAAACATTTTATTTTTTCAACAAATGTGTATTACCAGGCACACTGTTCAAGTCATTTGAAGATGTTTCAATAGGCAAACAGGATAAAAATTCCTGCCTTCTGGATTTTACATTCTAATACACTTGTAGTTTACATTCTGGTATATTACAATTAAAATGTACCTATCTCAAACTAAGTTTCTAAATATTCATCCTAAATGCCTATCTTATTCTAATTTTTCATTTATTAGCCCTAGTACTGTTGTTTTCCTATCTTTTTAGCTTATAAAATATAGAATCATTTCTGCTTCCTCCTTTTAATATACCACCAATCCTTTATGCTTCTTTTATGTTTTTTAACTTTGTTGCCTCCTCTCCATTTGTACAGTTGACCATAGTCCATCCTCTTATTACTGCTGGGATGGTTTAGAACACCTGCCTGGTACTCAGTTTCCTACATCTGGATGTTTTTTATTCTGATTTATCCTGTGTGATTAGGCTTGAGACTGTGTAAGTTGAAAGAGCACTGGACTAGAAAATAAAGTGACAGGAATTTTCGTTGTACACTAGCTGTGTCTAGCTGAATGAACATGTCAAAATAAAATTTCTTTGCTTTCAGTTTACATGTCTATAAACTTATGGGATTTGGCCCAGATTATGTTTATCTCTCCTATTTTTTTTTTTTTTAAGACTTCAGAAAACTGTAAGCTAGTACCGTGGATATTTGTGTCTTTTCACCTAGTTTTGCCACATTTTCTTCTCTTTTTTTCTGTATACACTCACATATATACATAGCTTTACTTTTTTTTCACATTTTATTTTGCTGGACAACTTGATAGTAACCAACATTATATTTCAGCAATAACTTTCAAGAAAAATTTTTTATCTTACATAATCACAATTCAGTTCTCATACTTGTGAACCTTAATATTCATACAATACAGACCGGTGCGGTGGCTCATGCCTGTAATCCCGCCACTTTGGGAGGCCAAGGCAGGTAGATCTTGAGGTCAAGAGATCAAGACCATCCTGGCCAACATGTTGAAACCCCGTCTCTACTAAAAATACAAAAATTAGCTGGGTGTGGTGGTGCGTACCTGTAAATCCCAGCTACTCAGGAGGCCGAGGTAGGAGAATTGCTTGAAACGGGGATGTGGAGGTTGCAGTGAGCTGAGGTCATCCCATTGCACTCCAGCCTGGGACTCTAGCCTGGGACTTCAGAGCAAGACTCTGTCTCAAAAAAAAAAAAAAAAAAATTCATACAATACTGTCATCCGGTTTTCAAATTTCAGAACTTGAAATTCTACGGAATTGCTTATTGCTAAACAAAACTTTGAAGGGCAATAGTCATATATAGTCTCATTTTCAAATTTCTCCAATTGTTCAATAATATACTTTATTTTTGTTTAATGCCAATTCAGGATCCAATATGGGATTATTTGTTACATTTGGTTGTCATGTCTTTTTAGTCTCCTTTAATCTAGCACAGAGTTTTCCTGCTTTTCTTTTGTCTTTTATGAAATTGACATTTTTAAAGTATTCAGGCTAGTTGCTTTGAGGAATGTTCCTCATTTTAGATTTTTTTCTAATTGTTTATCATGATCAGATTTAGGTTAAACATTTGTAGCATAAATATTACATGGATCTGTGTTCTTATCATTGTATCCTTTAAAGAGACGCAACAGTTTAGCCCATTATTGGTGATTTTAAGTTTGAGCATAGGTAGATTTGATTATTGTTATGTAAACAATCTTTTTTCTTTTTGTCATTAATGACTTATATGTGGAGTGATAATTTTGTGACTGTATGAATATTCTTTTTCTTTGAATCCTAGATTCTATTCTTAAACTAACCTAATGTACATTCAAATATTTACATATATATAAAGTTTCTTCTGTTGCATTTAATTGTCTGTTTTATATTTCATTGCTTGTGGCAGGAATACCTTTATCCTTTCTATTAATTAATGCCTCTCTCTCATTTCTAATTTCGGTTCAAATTTCACCTCTTCCAGACTGGCTTTCATAATTTATTCTCAAATAACTCATCACTACAAACTTTGAGCACTTTAGCACATGGCATAGGGCTGGAAACAGATGGTAGGCTGCCTCATCCTCTTCCAGTACCTGTATGGAATATCACCAGTTAATCTTGGCACTTTTCCCTGCCACGTTCAGACAGAATTCTGCTCAACACAACAGTAGGCTAGGTAACCAGTCATTTATGTATATATTATATATTTGCTATAGTATTTGCTTTTAGAAAAACACATCTGGAGCAATGAAAGTGAAAAAGATCAAACAAAAAGAAACATACTAATAATAATTACCTGGCAGGGAAGATGCCATGATCACAAAGGTAGTTTTCCCAAGGTTGCACTCCGAATTTGTTGACCCCTACAATTTCCTCAAATGTGGGAAATTCGACTGCATAATTTCTGGTAGTTGGGGACTGCGTTCAGTCTTTCCCCTGGTTAAAAAAAAAAAAAAAAAAAAAAGAGAAACATACTAATAATTATAACATCACCTAGGCTAAGAAATTTGTTACAATTGAGCAGTACATTCAGCATTGTGCTTCCTGGCAGCTAAAGCAAAAAGGAACCATTCTGCGTAGTGTCATTATCACCTTTGGGGGTTGAGGGAGCATATTACTTTGACAAATGAGATAGAATTTTTTATGTTGCTGCATTATAAAATGACAACTTGGAATACTCTATAAAAATATTGAACTATTTAAGTGAACCATAAGAAATTACCCTTTTAAAAAGCTGAAAATATTTGAATATTGGCAATTTAATATGGTTCAACCTAATATATAATGGTAATGGTAAATATTTTCAAACAGTGATCTTAGAGAAGATGCAAAAACATTCAATCTGATTTGCTCTTTATAAAAATTGATGGCGGCCGGGCGCAGTGGCTCATGCCTGTAATCCCTTTGGGAGGCCGAGGCGGGCAGATCACAAGGTAAAGAGATCGAGACCATTCTTGCCATGATAAAACCCCATCTCTACTAAAAATACAAAAATTAGCCAGGTGTGGTGGCACTCGCCTGTAGTCCCAGCTACTCGGGAGGCTGAGGCGGAAGAATCACTTGAACCCAGGAGGCGGAGGTTGCAGTGAGTCGAGATTGCGCCATTGCACTCTAGCCTGGTGACAGAGCAAGGCTCCCTCTCAAAAAAAAAACTGATGGCATAATATTAAAATACAATTGAATACAGTCATTTCTGTGAAGATCTGAATTATTGTAGCTGTAGTCTTATAATTTTCTTATTGTAAAAATAGAACTTAAAACTTTATAAAGGAATGAAGATAAGTATGATCCCTTAAATATTTCTCAAATATCAGTTAATGTAAATAGGCTTTGTCAGAAGCTGTCAATTTAAGATTTTACATTTTACCAAATGGTGGAAATTCATTGTGAATTTATTAAAAGGCAACAACCAATGTGTTTTAGCTACCAGAGATGGAAACACTGTCACAGCACTGGCAAAGTTAAATGAAAAAGCCTGTATTCTTGATCTAAGTCGAGGGTCATTTTACCTTTTACATTTTGTCATAAGTGCTATACTATCAATTAGGTATTGCTATATATAATACTTTTTTTTCCCAGAAGAGGCCATGTCTCCCACTTTTCGGTTTCCCTCATTAGTCCTTACTTTATTTATTAATGTTTATCTAGCATATAAACTGATGGCATAACAAAAACTATGTAATGAGGAAGATCAAAGATAGATTCCTCCAAAGATTCTAAAACTCATATACTCTAGTACAGGAAATAAAACACATGGAATATATATAACAAATTTTAAATACATTAGGTGTGTAAGTGAAATATTAACAAAATACAGAAGTCTTTTAGAGACGCAAGAGTTTGCTTAACATGAAAAACACAAAGGAAGACTTCCTGGAAGTAGTAGCATTTGAACCAGACTTGAAGGCAAGACAGGTAAAACAGGATGAACTGGTATTCAGGGGAATAGCTATAAGGTAGACAATGGGATATTCAGAATGAGATGAGAGCTCTAAAGGTGTAATTGACAAGCCTGAATATCTAATTAGATATAAGGAGATTCAGTAAGAAGGAAGAATCAGAGATAATGTTAAAGTTTTTAGTGCCAACCTGACTACAGTTTCTAATCAGCATATTAGTGCCTTACTTTTAAATATTAATAAACAGTATTGACTTAGAAATGTTTATTCAACTGTAAACATGTAAGATTTGTACGTGTTTGTGTATGTATGTTATAGTGATTTTTAAAGTTCAAAATATGAATATAACAAGGTAATTTAAGAAAATACCCCAAAACAGAAGGATATGTTTCCAGCTTGAAAGAACCATCAAGATCCCAGCACAGCAGATGAAAACAGACCCACACCAAGGCACAGCACCTTAGAATTTCAAAACCCTTGGGGTAAAAGAAAGTTCTCACAGCTTCCACAGGGTGAGAGAATAGAATAAAGTCTTGGAGATCTGGAATGGCTTCAGACTTCTCAAGAACAGTCATGAAAGCTAGAAGCATTAGAGCAGCTGATTAAAAATTATGAGAGAAAATTCATTCCAACTTAGAATTCTGAGTTTTTAGCCATGTAAAGTCTCAAAAATCCACTTCCAGTCCTTTTTCTCAGTTGTTTTTGGAGGATATGCTCTATGAAAATTGGACATAAACCAAAACAGAAGACATGAATGCAGGGAAGAAGTGAAAGGAAGATTAAGGGAATAATATAGAGAGAAGTTGAGGAGGACAGAGGCTCCAGAGAGATTTCTTCAAGATTAAATTTATAGACTGCTCATTTCTGAATATTTTGAGGGGAGATTTAAACAGTTGGTGAAGATTGTAGGTGCATTATTACTACTATATAAAGTCAGCCTGCTTTTTAAATAAGGGGAGGAGTTGTGCAAGAAAGGAAAAGCCGTGAATAGCTTTTTGTTAACATATGAACTTGTTTAAAGACACTTGGTTGGAGACTTGTTTTGTTAGAAGAGCTAAATGGTGTTACTGCCCCCTTTCTTCAGCTGCAAGAAATAGAAATATGTTCTTTGATAATGGCTTTTGTCCCTCCAAGGGACTGTCTTTTCATTGTTTCAGTGAAATAGCAGTTGGTCAAAAGTCCCTTAAGCTAAAAGAATTGTGAGGAAAGTAGCAGATAGAACACCGAGATTCCTAGGAGCAGTTCTCTAGCAGCAGCACTTGAATTGTTTAATGAGTATCTCCCACATGGATTCTCTGTAGTTCTGTCACTTTATAAGCCTCTTATGAACAACTTTGAAGTAATGTGTTATTTTATATATGTACCTTAGTGTCTACACCCATTCACCTAGATTTTTCATTGAACTAGGTTTTCATTGCACCTTACCTCAATTCTGTTGCATATTTATTTGAAGATTGAGAAAAGTATACATGTTAACCATTTTTTCTGAGTTCATATATATTAGGCATTAGGCAGCTTAGAAATCACAGGTTAGTTGGAAACATAGCCTTAACAAATTTGTTATTAAAGGTAAGAGAAATAGTATAAAATTAAGATCAAGTTTATGACCACAGCATGTCTCCTTTCACTGGTATCAAAGTCTCAGTGGCAGAAGTTACGTCTGTGTCTCTTGCTTGTGTGCCTTTTTCCTCCCTATCTCTTGAAATTCAAACTTTGAATATACTAGTAAAATTCTGGAAAGCTATGTAAGAATATGTCCGTAATCTTAATCAGAGTTATGGAATAAGATTAATGTACAAAGATGTTTATTGCTGTTATAAAAATAAGGGTCATTATTTGTTCAATAATAGCCGAATGGTTAAATAAATTATGACACATCCACAGTAGTATCATGAAGCCAAAACAATGTATTTTTATAGACTTTTCAGAGTATAATAGTAAGTGGGCTATTAAGACCACCTGCGCATATGTAACACATAGACAAACATGTTAATAATATTTCAACAATATCAAAATGTAAACTATAGTTTAGCTTAATTGAAGTTATTTTCATTTTTAAAAATATTTTTTGTTTTTGCCTTTGTAAATATTTAAAAACATCTTTAAAAATTATCTATTTTGAAGAAAAAAAAGTAAGGCTGGATCCCTGCTAAATACCAGAAATAATTTTCTATAGAGCAAAGCTTTAAATATTAAAAAAAGAAATAAAATCATGAAACAATTGAAAGGTTTTTTCTAACTCTGGGGATGTAGATGTCATGATACAAAACCCAGAAATCATGGAAGAAAAGATTGAAACTTTAATTACATAAAAATAGAAAACATTTGTAAGAAAAAAAGAGCACTAAACAAGGTAAAAGACAAATGGCACAGTGGGAAAGCATTTCTTAAAATTAGAAGTTGTTAAGAAAAAATACTAAGCTTAAAAAATAAGTAGAAGCAGTTCTTAGAAAAGAAATGGCTATAAACACATGAAGAATGCTTGATCCACTTGTAAGAAATAAATGAAATAAAACTAAACATCAGATACTGTGTCTTATTTACTATCACACTGCTTAAGATTTTAAAAGTTTGTGTTCTAGTGTTGACAAGGATATAAGAACCTAGTCACTTTCAAACACTGGAAGTGAGAGTACACTGGAAGTATATTCTTTTTTGTTGTTGTTAAGGAAGCAGGGACCACCTGTGGCCCCTCACCCCACTTGGAAGAATGTTCTTAAAATATCCTTAAGTGTGTGTTGTCAGTACTTCATTTGTCCTGATAGTCTGTGTGAGATACTAATATCCTGAGTGCCTTAGTGTTTGAGTTAGAACAACCATGCATGCAGTCAACATGTTTGTGCTATACATAACAGCATAGCACTTGTCATATTAAAATCAATTGTGTAAACACGGTGATGCATAGCTCTACAACAATATATAATTTCTCAAAAATTAAGGCTAATATTGTTTTTAATACAGCTTTTTTTGAATTATAAAAATAGTATGTGGCTATTGCAAAACAAGTTAAATATTATAGAACTGAAAAAATGCCAAAAAAAGATAAGTTCTTATGTATGCCTCTCATCCAGTCTCACTCCCTACAGAGAATAATTACTAAATAGTTTTTGAGATATATCCTTCTGGAAATTTTCTGGGCATATGCAAATATATAAAAATATATATTTATAATATATCCTTTAACTTTTTTTCTCCATATATAAGATTATGTATACCTATTTTTCTGAAACTTGCATTTTTATCTTTTTATCTAGGAAAGGTTCCCATACTGGCATATATAAATCCACTGAGGAATGTTTTATAATTTATTTAAGCAGCAGCTTATCGTTAGTTATTAAGTTGGTTCTGGTTTTATAAACAGAGCTGCAGTGAATGCCCTTTTACATATATCTCTGCTCCCTGCTTGAAGATAATTGTTGCTTAGATTCCTAGAAGTGAAATGGATGCCTAGGGCAATGGTATATGCATTTGTTATAAATAGAATTAATCAAAATAAGCTGAGAGAGCTAACTCTTCAGAAAACTTCTCAGAAAGTTTTAGAAAATTAATTAGAAATGGTTAACATCAGATGGGTATTTGACAAATATAGAAACGTTTACACAGTATCTGATAGTGTATAGTAAGATTTGAATGAACAGATCTTTTGTTTTTAAGTAAATCTTACCTCCTACAACAGAATAAATCACTTAAAACTTGTTTTCTGTAGGTTAAGAACATAGATGAAAAGTCAATCAGATTCTTAGGAAGTAAATGGAATCAGTGTTTCAGTGTGTGCTCACACTTTTAAACTAGTGCTTTTGGAATCCTTAATACCTCTTTATTCTTTATCAAGATGTGAGCTCTTTTTCTACTAAGTAGTGATTAAAATATGTAGACAATACACTGTAATATATGAAACAAAAATGTGTGCCAGCTGTTTTGTGTGCTAGGGCTATGTCAGTGACTATAATAGAATAATCTTAACATAAAAGATCTTATATCCTAAAAATTTCATTCACTCTCTTGCTAACTTATAATCACTCTGTTTTGAGTGCCTGCCTGTAAAAATCTGCCCTCTGTGTGTTATCCAAACACTTCATTATTCTCTTTCCTGTCCTTCTTTCTTCTTCTTCGGAACACCATCACCCTTTGCCTCAGTCCATTCTCACACTCCTATACAGAACTGCCAAAGACTGGGGAGTTTATAAAGAAAAGAGGTTTAATTGACTCACAGTTCTGCATAACTGGGAAGCCTCAGGAAACTTACAATCATGGCAGAAGGGGAGGCACGCTCGTCTTACATGGTGGTAGGCAAGAGAGAGCATGTACAGGAGGAACTGTCTAACGCTTACAAAACCATCAGGTCTCATGAGAACTCACTCTTTATCACAAGAACAGTAGGGGGAGACTTCCCCCATCATCCAGCCACCTCTTTCCACATGTGGGGATTATGAGGATTACAGTTTGAGATGAGATTTGGTTGGGGACACACAGCCAAACCATATCGCCATCTGACATAGGTGTGTGTTGTTGTTTGGTAGAGATCTGTATCTTGCTATGTTGCCCAGGTTGGTCTTGAACTCCTAGGCTCAAACAATCCTCCTGCCTTAACCTCCCAAAGTGCTGGGATTATAGGTATGAGTCATCACACTGAGCCTAGTTGTGTGTTTTAATCTATCTTCTTCCAGTAGAATGTAAGCTTCATAGCTGTAGAGACTTTTCCTTTTAACTACTGTGATCTCCCTAACACCTAGCACATGAGACACTCAGTAAATATGTATTGAGTTTGTTGATAAATTTTTAGCCTGTTAGGCAAGAAAAACTGTTGGCTGTTTGCATCTTTACTCTGATTACTCTTAAGTAGTAGTTTTTAATTATATCATTTTATCATTTTCTGTTGTGTTTTTTAAAGCATTACTTGATCATCTGGTATACAGTTTCAAATTGTTCCCTTACTCCATGTTATTTTCCTTGCTTTACTTTCCTTCATAGCACCTATCTTCCAACATAACACATAATTTTCTTAAATATTCCCCAGTTAGAATATAAGCTACATAAAGAGTTTACAGCATTTTCGTATATCCTGGTTATTGTTTTATCCTCAGTATCTACAGGAGGGCCACAGATATAATATGTATTTCAGTGTTAAATGTTTGCTGAATAAATGATTGTATCATTTGATTTCAAAGGAGACAGCTAAAAAACCCCAGCAATTTTATAAGATCTTGTGTATAATAAAAGTAGGAGGGGAAGAACAAGAGAATAATGGACCTACTTTATTTCCTGATTGGGGCTTAGGGCTTGATCTCAGAATTCACTCAGTGTTAGGAGGTAGCTGATAATCAGTCAAAGAATTGATAAAGCAAGAAGAAGAGACCCAAG
The DNA here is from genome assembly GCF_009761245.1 of Sapajus apella. Taxonomy (NCBI): domain Eukaryota; kingdom Metazoa; phylum Chordata; class Mammalia; order Primates; family Cebidae; genus Sapajus; species Sapajus apella. Next base: position 2,646,482 of record NW_022437009.1, on the reverse strand, counting down.
GCAAGATGGGGAAGCTGAGGATGTCAGGGCCGCGGATTTGTTTTCAGTGGAGAGTCCAAGGTCCAGATGCCCACATAAAGAAGAAAAGAAGAAACTGTACAAACCAACTGTTGTTAGAGTTACATAAAGTTGGTAACCTAGAAAAGTGGTTCTCAAACTTCAGTGTGCATGAGAATCATCTGGAAGGCCTCTTAAAGCAGGGCATGCTAGGCTCTCTTGACGAAGTTTCTGATTAATAGATCTAGAGTGGGGCCTAAGAATTTGCATTTTTAACAAGTTCCCAGGCGCTGCTGATGCAGCTGGTCTGGGGAAATCACACTTTGAGAACCGCTGACATCCGTGACTGGGTAAAACATTTATGGAAGCAATTAGGGATTAATGAATTAACTATACAGGCAGAGAACCTAGCAGACCGTAAAGTCAGGTGGGCAAGTCTTTGCTTAACTGCTCTATTTATGTACTTCAGTCTCTTCAAATAGGCGTACTGGAAGACGAGAATCATGGTCTCCACATTTTTAAGTGCCTCCTATGTCCTGTCGCTGTACAATCTATTAGGCACTGGGATACACACACACACACACAGAGGAACACACAGTGAATTTCACTTGTACTATTTAATATAAGCATTTTCCAGTTTGAAAAGTTTAATCTTTGAAGTATGCTTGCCAATTTCTTTGCCAATTTCTTTTGCTACGGTAGAGGGAGCTACAACCCAAATTGTACTTACGTAGCAGTAACATAATAAGGCTATCCTTTTTCATCTTTGTTCATTAGTTTATTTTTTAAAAACTTTTAAAATCAGCTTTACTGAAATGCATTAAGTGTACAGTTTATTGCATTTTGGCGAATGTTTAAATCTGGATAAATATCAGCCTTAGTGAATATATGGAACATTTCCATTCTAATTTTGCAGTGAGTGCCACCCACCCCAAACTCTTACCTGCTTTCTGTCACTATAGGTTGCTGCTTGTAGAATTTCATATAATTTGAATCATGCAATATTCATTAGGAGGTAAAGGAGAATCATTGTTTAAAGGGTATAGAGTTTGAGTTTTACAAGGTGAACAGTGTGAATATACTTAACACTACTGAACTGTACACTTAAAAATGGTTAAGGTGGGAAATTTTATGTTATGTGGTGGCTTTTGCCAAAACAACATTTGTTTTATGTCTG